>NW_010249777.1:2640-45103 GCF_000690775.1 Eurypyga helias
AGGGTCACCTTAGCACCGCCACAGGAGACACGGTGTGTTACTGATGCCGATTACACTCCCACTTTTCCTTCATCTCTAAAATAAAGGAATTTGAGGGAGCTGTTTGGAAAAGCAGCAGGAGCCCAGATCAGGAGAGCCTGGAGAACACGTGCTGTGCTGGCTAATCCCTCCAACAGCCGATCTGCTGTACACCGTGCAAAAGTGAAGCCACCCTTTTAATGAAGCGAAACAGAATTCCCACTTTAGGGACAGTTGCAATTTCAGCAACACAAACGATCTTGGCTTCATCCCTCCTGTCTAGGTATGTCAGGTTTCAGAACGGTCCGTCCCTCGCTCCTCCCGGGGGACCTCCTGCAGTGCTCTCACGGCAGCGCACGCACCCACCAGTCACCTCCCACGGACAGCTATCTGCGCATCCCAGGAAGCATCCCCAAACCACAAAAGGTCTCTGCTCCTCAAGCATCAGTAGCTCATTACTTATTGGGAAGAGGGGCTGTTATTCCCTAACTCCTTGTGTCAGGGTTCCTGTGAACTTCATTTCAAACAGCTACTGTCGCAGCAACACTACGGGGCTACAGGGACCAACTAGTCTGCTCCTCACCCCTCCAGAGAGTGGGCTGGAGGTGCACAAGGAGTCGGGAGGGGACACAGCTGGGACAGCTGACCCCCACTGACGAGAGGGGTATCCCATACCATGTGACGTCACACTCAGCATATACAGCTGGGGGGAGAAGAGGAAGGGGACGGACACACACACACACACGTATTGGGAGCGATGGCGTTTGTCTTCCCAAGTCACCGTTTACTTGTGATGGAGCCCTGCTTTCCTATGGATAGCTGAGCACCTGCCTGCGCCTGAATTCCTTGTTTGGCTTCGCTTGTGCACGGCTTTTGCTTTACCTATTAAAGTGCTTTTATCTCAACCCACGAGTTTTCCCACCTTTATTCTTCCGATTCTCTCCCCGCCCCACCGGAGCGGGGGGAATGAGCGAGCGGCTGTGTGGGGCTTAGGTGCTGGCTGGGGTTAACCCATGACACAGGTCTACAACAGCTGCCAGAGGAGAACACAAGACTCGCAAGAATTAAGAAGTTATTAGTTAATTTTCATACCCATTTGTTCTTTCTGCTCCGGCAAGAAACGCCCAGTGCGCCAAGACTCCAAGAGAACCGGAAAGGAGGTCTCCCTGTCCACCACACCTCCGGCTGCTTCCTTCGTGACTGCACACGAGTACTGCGGACAGACAAACCAGGAACAAGAGTCACGTGCTTCTGCCGTTACAAAGACGTCACTGTGGCTGCCAGGGTGAACCTCCGAGGCGCACGGAGGTCGGGTAGCAGGTGAGAGATTAACGACAGGCAGGGGCGTGTGCCGAGGTAGGCTGTTCTTAAAAAAAGAGGTTATTGCATTTACAGTTTAAAAACACTTCCCCAATTACTTTTCAGTCCTTTAAAAGTACGATCGCACAATGCGTACGCTTTCTCCGCCCAGCCTGCGCGGCAGGTTCAGTCTCTGATGGGTTTAGCGATTCGTGCCAGCTGGCACTGCCATGGTGAGCTATCGCCCCGAGCTGGACTGGGCCATCCCCCCGCACCCCAAAGCCGTCGTACCAATGCAGCTCCCCCCAGCCTCTCCCCTGCCGAGACTGCAAACGTGAACCGAGGTGTTTAACGAAGAGCAAACGCAACCCAGAACCAAAATCTCAAATCCTCTGCCCTCAGAAAGGTGTTTGAACTGCAAACAGCCTTTTCCCTAGGCTCTGTAAAAAACGCAATCGGCAGCGTCCCGAGCATCCATGGACACTTCCGTCAGCAGCATCATTGCGGGCAGGCTCTGCCCGAGTCTCCGATGCCGCATTTCTGTTTTGAATACACGAAGGACCTTGGTCCAACGGATCTCTTCGTGGAGCTTGAACTATGAAGAACATGCAGATGGTTTCACTAAATTGAACTCCTTTGCTCTCCCCACAAGCCCACGCAGGAGGCCTGAAGGAGACATAAGACACCCCGAAAGAAACCAGCATCAGTTCTGCTGCCCTTCTCCAAACTCTCGGGTGGGTGTGCGTGCATCTGTAGCTTTCCTTCTTGCTGAGCTCCGAGAAACGCTCAGAAGAAATTTATTTTCTTCTCCTAGAACAGAAGAACTGACAAAATCATTGGTGGCCAAGCAGTGATCCTTGGCGCCTCTGGCCAGCTCCTGCGGAGCTAGTTGGGTTCGGGATATGTCGGATTTCAGACCCAGGATCGTTTGCTTGCTCCTGCGCGTGCCGAGTACACAGGCGAAGTGTAGAGCAAGATGTTGCTCGGACAACAGCGCTCACCTCAGTGTTCTCAAGTCACCAGGGCTGGCTTTGTCCAAGGTGCGTGAACAGAGCAGCCCAGGTGCTGCAGAGGGAGTACCGCCCCTATTTTTAACGGGGTTTTCCCCTCTCACAAAATAAGTCTGCACAAACCTCCATGACTTGTGGATAAACCTTCTTAAACAGCAAAAGGTCAAAAAACTCCCTAACACAAGTCAACCCCTTCGGTTGGTCAGCATGGCTCATGCCTGTGTTCTGTTACCGGGTGCGGCGCAGAACCGCAGCTCACTTCCATTCCCTCCCCGACTCTTCCAGCAGTAACTGCTGGGCTCCCGAGGCCAGGCAGCTGGGCCTTTCTGCGGCTGCTGAGAGGGTAGAGATTCCCCAGGAACGCCGCGGCGCTGCCCGCAGTTCGTTTTCCCCAGTCCCTCTTCTCCCCTCCCCCTCCCCGTTCCCAAATTAAGATTCTGGCTGTGTTTCGCCGTGAGCAGTGGTTAATGTCAGATCTCGGGTGCGTAACGCTCCCCTGAGTCAGCCATTTGAGAAAGGTATGCCCTTTTAGGTGGCTTTTTATATTTTTGGGGGGTCTTTTGGTGGTTCGTTTGTTTTTTTTGTTTTGGTTTTTTTTTTGGTTTTTTTTTTTGTAATACAGTGCTTTGGAGAAATCACCTCTAATTCTGCTACTTTGAAGATGGTGTCTCGCAGGATTTTCACTCTGAGGGCTTGAACTCCTGGCAGGAGGCAGGATGGAAATCCTCTGTTCAAAAGCTTTGGGGCCTTCTGACTGACAGCTGAGCACAAGCCCCTGCTTATTAGCTGTATGTCACCATCTGCCGCTATTCTGCGGCCCCACAACCTTCCTGTCCGTTTTGAGCTGTACAGGAAAACAACGTCTCCACAGACTAGGCCAATTATAACACCCTGCTACAACAAACAAATAAAAAGGTGGCCTTTTGTCTGTGTTTTTTTAAAAAGCGAGGCTCAAATACACGCAGACTGTGCCCACAGGCAGCAACAGAAGCAGACCTCGGTACTCTGCACAGAGGTGCTGGAAAACAAAGCCACGCGGTACCTTCAAAGGGGCAGAATCATAGAATCACAGAACGGTTTGGGCTGGAAGGGACCTTAAAGACCATCCAGTTCCAACCCCCTGCCATGGGCAGGGACACCTTCCACTAGACCAGGTTGCTCAAAGCCTCATCCAGCCTGGCCTTGAACACTTCCAGGGATGGGGCATCCACAGCTTCTCTGGGCAACCTGTTCCAGTGCCTCACCACCCTCTCCGGGAAGAATTTCTTCCTGACATCCAATCTAAACCTCCCCACTTTCAATTTAAACCCGTTACCCCTTGTTCTGTCACTACAGGCCCTTGTAAAAAGTCCCCCCCAGCTTCCTTGTAGCCCCTTCAGGCACTGGAAGGTGCTATAAGGTCTCCCCGGAGCCTTCTCTTCTCCAGGCTGAACAAGCCCAACTCTCAGCCTTGCCATGTGACCTCCCGTCATGCCCCGCAAGCGGCCATTCAGCGCGAAGCGGAAGCAGCAGAACTGCAGGAAATTCACTGGAATGAGAGGGGAAAGAGGTGTAACACGTGGGCAGTTCTTGCGCAGAGGCTCAGCTCCTCAAAGCCCATAGCCAAAGGAAAGGATGCTGAACATTACAACAGGCAGTGGGAAACAGTCCCTGTTAAGAGCTTCTAAAATAAAAGACAGGATCCCGCACTACCGTCAAGACAAATGGGCATGCTGCCAAATCCGCAAAGGACAGCGAATTCCTGATGCTTTCAGGAGAAGGCGTCCCAGCCTTCCAGACCAACAGAAGTAAAGCTGCTGTCTCCCCACTCCCACGTTGGATGGGGGCATCCAACACCCCCCACTAAATCTCTGCGATCCGCTGGCCAGCTCAAGCAGGTCTTTAAGGACCACAGGGGTGACATCCCTCTATGCTCCCCTGGGCAGTGACAACCAGCGGCAACGTCACACGACCTCGGTTAGAGGGACGTGACCGAGTAGTCGGCGATGATGCCGAGAAGGCGGGTAGTCCCGTTCCCTGGAGAGATGCAGAACGAGGTTATTTACATGAGCACGGAGTATGTTTCGGTCTAACGCTCAGCAGGGCTGTACCACGTTCAATCGGGGATGAACATGTACTTCACTCAAAGCCTCGAAATGTGGTTCATCCAGGCTGGAATCGCTGAGGAGAGCAAGGGGAGTGGGTGACGGCCGACAGGAAAACCGCAAAGCCTGAAATCACCACCGCGTGTCAACGCTGGAAGGCAGCAACCAGGGCCACTTAAGGTCAATTAGTCTGACGCTAGTCCCAGTCAAGTTAACGGAGAGGTTCATCTGCAGTTCAAGCGACAGACCTTAAGACAGAAGCACACAGCCAGTGCCAGTCAGACCCACCACCGGCACAGGGTGTCTCGTCTTGATTTTGACTAGGTCAGGGCAACCAAATCTGATGTCACTGTTTCACAGGGTGATGAATCGAAAAGATAACTTGGTGTAATTAACGGACGGTCTGCTAATAAAAACTGATTCACACCAAGCAGCTTTCCAGAAAAAAAACCCTCCTCCCTAGCACTTCCCCCCTGGAGCGCACACACGCTATCAGGAGAAAAGGCCAGATGAAATCAAAAGGGGATCACCAGTATGGCAAGACCTGCTGGCGTCAGACCCACCACCGCCCTGACCAACAGTTTCAACGTTGGTTTTATGGTTTTTATGTAGAACACAAGATGTGAACTCCGGGTAGCTAAACACTCAGTACTAATGATGACAAAAAAAGGCTGAAGAGCTGATGTGAAACGTCACATTTGCTGAGACTGCAGACCAAAAGATAGCCTGGAGGTGCTAATTTCGTCCTTGAATCTCAGACATCCCAAACAAGTTCTCCGCAGTTGTCTTCCTCCCACAGCGCGGGAGTATCACGCTTATCCTAACGTGCTCAGGAATCCGCGTACGAAAGGTATGACCCCCTCCGCTTCTGACGGATATGATCCAACTGGATTAGATCAGCTACCCCACAGAACAACAAATATTCTTGTTTAATTAAAAGGCTTAAGATTTCCATTTCCTACACAAAATGAAGTCGTTATCAAGGACCATTTCGCTCCACCAAATGCAAGGTACAGGTTTAGACCATTATCAGGTCTTGAGTAAAACCTTTTACCAATACACACCTCTGACCTGGAAGATACTCCTACCAGGAAGAAATGTATCTTTTTCCTTTTGCAAGTTGGTTCATAAAAGCACATAGCTGGAGATGGTGGACTCCCACAGACATATCCCAGAGCGCATACGGACAGGGAAACCAGCACTGATGACGCAGGCTGGAGAAATCACTCAACTGGTGTGGAAAACGTAAGTTGGCTTTTATATAAAGGGTGCTTATACTTTTATATTCCCTAATCACACTTTTAAAACTCAGGTAGGTCCTTGAGTGTGAGATGCCAGGCAATTTAATGGAAAAGGAAATAATCCCAGTTTCACAGTACTTTTCCCGAACAGATACAGGAGCCAGGGGACGGATGACAGATGAGCAGTGCCAGGGAAACGGAGGCTGGGCTGCACCAGGCAATGGAGAGAGCTCAGCGGGCAGAACCATGGCCTCCCTGTTCGGCTCACTCCGCGGAGGCAGGAGTGGGGACGGGGGTACTGCCTCTCAGTTAAAATCTAGGCGAAATTTGCTGGGCAGCGGGATGCCATACAAGCTTTTATTGGAGTGAGCCAGGGACTGACAAGCACCGAACAGCCTCCTGTCCGGCTGGAGATGGAACAAATGGCAGAAATTAGAAGTACTACTTGGGGATTTATGGCAAGAGCTGGCTTTTTACCCACATCCAGTACTCAGTAATCCCTCTCACATGCTGCTTTGCTTCTCTCAACCATAGCTGCAGCTGGGCAACTGGAGAGAAGCTATGCTTGGCTACTCGCTCCAGGTACCAGTAGTCACAGGCAGCAGTGCGCTGGTTACCCATCAAGCCTGCCTTTTGGAAGGGAGGAGTGGACAAACAGGCACTGAGGAAAACACAGAGAAACTCGTTATAACATTTAGAAACAAAAATCCAAATCCTCTACTTCAAGGACCTAACCAAATTTTAAACATGTTAGGAACCAAGACTGGTATAACCACACCTTATTATTGACCAGTTCTCCAAAGAATAATGAAAGGAAAACCTTAGAGAGCTGTGCCATAGTGAATAAAAGCTGACTTACCTTTTACCCACAGGCTGAGTACCCATTCCTACCCTGGTCAGTGATGGCACTGATAGCACCTACCAAGAGCATGGTGAAGCTCATCTGTGTAGAGCAGGGAATCAACAACTGTAGACCAAGCTATAATGTGAAATTGCAAAAGGAAAGAGAAAAAGAGTATATAAAACTTAATTTAAAATCTTGGTGATTACGTTTACAGGGCAGTTGGCAGCTCATAACTGAAATGGAGACAGATTTTTAGAACAACCTCCTGTACAGTGGCTGCTACTGATTTCACAGAGGCCGTGTATGTGATTCAGCACGGGTTTTCAGGCCATAAGGAACCAGCCGCATCATCTAATCTAAGGTATAAACACGTAACTCAGAGGTATCCAGACACTCCACAGTTTGGCAGTCTATGAAAGTTCGAGGTATGTTACCGTCTTAACTAATTTCTTTGTCTGTTAATAAAATCTGCCTTACTTTTAATCTGAATTTATTAAGCTACAGCTTCCAATCAGGATCTGTTGTGCCTGTCCACGTAGATTACAGAGCTATCTGCTGACAGCAGTCCTTCACCCACACTTGCACTTCCAGCCCGCTATCAAATCACCGGATAACCTGTTTTGTCTTCAACTAACACAAGTAAATTGTCTACTGCATTTCCTACAGACTCATGAATACAAGTACTGTGAAAATAACCACTACAATCACTCTAAGCTAGAAAAGTATTCACCAAGGCAGTCTCCCCTGCTGCAAATTTGGCACCTTCAGCAAACCTCCCTTCCACAACAGCACAGAATGCTAAAGCTACGTAGTTAACTTCTCCAGTTTCTGGTTTTCCTGGAGAGCACTGAGACTTGGTTTGCTTTTTCCACTCCCCCCCTCCGCCTCCCCCCCGAAAGGATACACGCAGTATATTCCCGAAGGAGAAAGTTTACAAGTGATATAAGGGAAGTACAGTCTCAGTGTGCTAAGTGGGCAAGCAGGAAGTGCCTGAAAACAGGTACAGCTTAAGCACCATAAATGGACAATGACATGAAAAGAAAAGGCAAGAGGAGAACACAGATCTTTTCATATTTGATTGTGCTCAGAGGACATTGGCCTCATCCAATGATCCGGATTTCCCTCACACTGGAATCATGAGGTATGTTGCCTTAGCTGAAAAAAACCAACATCAGATCAAAAGAACAGACAGATGAAAAAAGAAGTTAAGAGCGAAAAACCTGTGAGAGAATTCAAGGTCAGTGACGTGACAGCGTGTTCCGCCTTGTGGCACAGAGCAGACAGCAGCATCTCCTTTCTCACTGTAACCTGGCATTTGAGAAGCTTTTAAAAAAATTGACCGACAGTAACTCCCACAGACCCAAAGAACATTCCTGTTAAAAGGAAGCTGAAGTCTATGGTTTCTGCAGAATTCTCAGGAACGTTCTTGCAAGCAACACAAACCCTAAAACCAGTGTTTGTAGCAGACATTATAACCTGCATTAAACCTGACAACTGCCTTTTTACACCTCAGCAATGCTGCCCATAATGTCTATAATCCAGGAGAGAGAAAGCACTGGTGGCTGAACCGAGGTAAGGACAAGAAAGCAGCCTACAGCTGGACACCAAACAACTGCTGTAAAGGCACGGAACTGTTTTTATTTCAAATCACAAAGCCACTTAACTAAGAGAAAAAAAAATAGAACACAACAAAGAACAAGGCGGGGAGGGAAATAAAAACAATGAGGAGCCCCAAAAGCATTACAAGACACACACCAAAACTGCGCCACACCTGAACATTCAGAATTGACACTGGAAACAGTTTCAGTGCTCCCTGGTTTTCTGATTCCCTCTCTCCAGCAATGCTGGGGATACATTCATCTCAAGAATAACAGCTCAGAAGGAGACCAGAGCTATGCTAGGTAACGTGCTCCATCTAAAGCGCTCACCCAGTTCTCCTGTCATTCATTAAAAAAGCCAACAGTCCTGCATAAAAAGCACACTGTTGACATAAAAACAGAGAAAGAAGATACACTCCAGCGCTCTAAAGCTCTCTTAACTGGCATAAACTGGAGCCAGGATATTTTATCCTCTGGCAGAGTTCATCCTCCCTTAAGGCCGACCTGACCGTCCGAAGTTACAACTCAAGCCTGCTAGGGGTGCCAGGACGGCAGTGGAATTGACACAGGGCAACGTGGGCGCTCTGTGACCGACCGCACGCCTTCACCCCGCAGGCCTAACGGTACCGCCCCCAGGTCCCAGCTTGCTCCACGGTCTCCTGATGTGTCTGTACTGACGGGGGTATGTGGAAGGTGGCTCTGCACAAACCAGTTGTCGTATTACATCTGTTTCCCTCTTACAAAAGACTCCCATGGCTCCTAATAATGAAAAATCGACTGTAGGTACAAGACGTTTCTGAAGCGGCGTAAACATTTATCAGAGATTAGCATTTCGAGTCATCAGAGGCAGAGCTGCTGCTTGTTAGGGATGTGAAATAAGACCACATAGTCAAAATGAGATGAAGGCACTCATGAATTAATTTTATACTCGTCACAGTAAACGATCGGTACAGAAAGCATCAGACAGGCAGCCCATTTTACTGAGTATACTTTAACCCTATTAGTAACTGCTTAAGAAAGCTGTAATGACAATATCTAGAGTTAATTTTTCTGGTTTTGTTTGGTTTTAATTGTCAGGGCTATTGTCATATATGTCATATATGTCATATATGAACAAGTCATATATGAACAAGCTCATCTACAGCACGGTGGACAGTACCAAGGAACCGAGCAGCTAATGCACCTCAAGATGCCTTAATTGTTCAGACACTCCAACACACGGAGAACCGACATTATTATCCTGCATAAACTTGGCAACAACATCTGCACTTACACAGGCCAACTCAACTAAGGATTTATAAACCGTTCACGAAGAATAAAAGATTGATTTCTTAATACCTGCATAATGCAAAACATATGTTACAGCCATTTACATGAGAAATAAAATCAGCAACTTTTTTCAGCAAATGAATTAAGTGGCATTCCTCTAAAATACAGATTTACACAAATCTTCTGAAGGTGATGTGTAAAGACAGCCATCCCTCCCCTTCAGTCTTCAGGGGAATACAGTCAACCATTGGACTACAACTGAAAGCAAACACCGACAACAAAAAAAAACCCCTCACATTGCTAACAGCAAAAGGTTTCACTTACCTTTTTCTCCATCTGAAATAAGATCTCTTTCTCCCTTTTGAACAATTGTCAAATTCCCCATGGCTTGGCTGAGTCTTAATACACATCCATGATGATCACTACTGTCTACGGGGTCTCTAAGCTACAACACAAGAATTCCATACACAGTACATATTTTACTACTAGAACAACATATTCTAACACATGCTACTTCAGGGTATGGGGGTGGGGGGTGGGGCAAAACCCACCCAAACCGTAAGGCATCATCATCAGTCTTTCCAGGTATTTTTTTTCATACCCACTGCAGTGCCAAAAAATGCGTAAGAAAGGGTCGTCTTTAAAAAAATAGCTCTGTTAAAGAATATGCATCATTGTGGCAATTATCCCATGGAATAAAATCTCTGGCAATTATCCCAGAGAATGCTTCCCTTGCATATACGGAACAGCACGTCATGTTTAACCCAGTAATAAAGTTCTTTATTTCTAAAGACTGAAAACTAAACTTGCACGTACTTAACTACCAGAAAGGAAAACGGCTCACCATGGCTTCATACAGTCTGCTGAACTCCATGTAGTTGGGGGTAAGAATAGCTCGCTGGTAGCCCTGAATAAGAGAAGGCTGCTGGGAAATGAGCCACAGTCCATCCTGCAAAACCCAGTAAGAAAAACATTCAGTGAACAGCTTCTTAAGTGTCAAACCTCTGACTGAATCAAGAAAATACTTACAGCGTCAATAACGATAGGAATTCCTTTCACTTTCGATTTTTCTATAATGCCCTGCAAAAAAGGCGGATAACTTTAAGATGCTTGCTAATTCAAATCTCCCAAGATCCCAAACAAATTCACACAATAAGTCTGACCATGTAAGCTGTTTTTACAAAGTCATATAGAAAAAAAAAATCTCTTATAGTTTGCAAAATAACATCAGACACCTTCGTATCAACTGGTAATTTTACAGTTACACTGTTCTTTCCCTGCCACAAGTATGAGTGTGTCAACAGGGTTCCCGTAACTGACACCTTGGTGTAGGTAGGCAAACAAGGAAGCAATCTCACTCTCCCTGCTGTAGGAGGCATGCAGTGCCAAGACATACAGAGCAAACGTACATCTCCAATTAATAATTAAAAAAGAAAAATCCAAATGAGTATTGCTGTGGTAGAAATCTATCAGTAACTGCAACACTAATTTCAGTTGCTCTTCTGACAAAAGCCCCACTGCGGTACCGGAGTTTATGTACAAACATCCCAAGACAAGCAGTACATGAGACATGTCATCTCACTCATGGTCCTGGAGGTTTTACACTTTCAAAACAAAATCAAGGCGGCCCAGACAACAGACGGTTTGCAGACGTGTTTTTCAGCAAGCGCTATCCACCAGCAGACCATCTGCCCTTGATCCCTCCCCTAACTGAGCAGCAGCAACGACTGATCCTCAAGCTTTTTTAATGAGCAATGGCTGACAGTCAAGTTTTTTTGCACGTTGGCCATTACCAAGTTGTCCTTGAAGCTGGAGAGTTTATCTTTCTCCTGAGTAAGATAACGGAGGATGGTATCCATCCAAAAGTCTAATTACTTTTGAAGGCTATTAAGCTGTTCAGATTAGCTGTCGTACGGCACTGAGCTCCACAGGTTAGCAAGGCATTACTTAAGGAATAAGGAAGCATTTTTTAATTAATTTCCAGGTATTGAATGTACCTCTGTACAAAGAGGTTCCTCTCCTAATAACTGAAGACCAAAGTTTAAGTTTCTACCCTAATTAAGCCAAAGAGAAAATTACCTGGGATTCACACATCCCGTGAAGGTGCTGTATGGGACAAGCTCCTACACAGTTCACATTTGTTAGTGGCACCAAACACTCGACAATTAGGAATGCCCAAAATAACATCAGTGATTGCAATTTTTGGGGGAGGCAGTTGAGGGGAGGAGAGCCGGGGGGGCTAAGATTAACCTGAACCTACTCCCACTCTCGCCTTGAAATACACAATTCACTGAAAAATCTTTGTTCAGTGACTGGGTATCCAGGACTCGTATGCCAGCAGCGTACTCCATAAAGAAGTTGTGTCACAGCAGAAAGCAGTGCTCTATCTGGGTATCTGGGCAAAGGTAACCCTTTACTGCAGTTGGGAAAATCTACAAAGAAAGGGCAAAGAATTTACGTGCGTTAATTAATTCTTTTCTTACCATGGAAGCTATTTCTTGAAATGCAATGCATTCATTTTAGTAGAAAACTGCATTCTCTGTCCCAACTTTCAAACGGGAATTTTAAAATAGATTGCCAAAACCAAATTCCCATCTTGGAAAAAAAAAAAACAAAACCCACCTCAGAAACCCAACCCAAAGGAAAGGACCAGAGGAGGAAGCAGCCTGAAGGAACGAATGGACAGGCTACAGCTGAAAGAAGGCACAGTCACACGGAAAGGCATGGAAGATTTATCCACCTGAAGGCCTGTGGCTGCGCTATGAAACACAAGATTCACCTGGACCGCATGAACACGGACATCCTGGACTCTTGCACGCTTCCACAGTTATTAGAGAAAAAGGGAATGGGCAGAGATGAGCCAGTCGAGACACTGCAAAAAGCAGCGAGGAGGGGAATGGAGTAGAACATGGGAGGGAGGAATAAATTGCTACAGAGCTGCTAGGTACAATCAAAGGACATCTAATCCACGGAATTCTTCACAGAGCAGCCACCCTGCGGCACCAGGAGCCGGCAGCAGGTGCTGCACTCCTGGTGAGCACCCTCGGCCTCGTGCCAAGCCTGCAGCAGTCAGACTGGGCTTCTCCACCCAAGCCCAGGACCAGCGACGACACACACACCCTATTTACCCTGCCTACACAAAGCAGCAGGCAAGGCTCCTCGGAAAAGACAATTATGCACAGTTTTGCCCCACCTGAATTAGATACACTTTTCAGCTTTTTTAATTAGATGTGGATTGGCAGCAAAACGCCTGCAAAGACTTTTAATATATTATTAGTTGTATCACTACTTGTGTTTTTCTTGATGAACTGGTTTAGCTACACAATAACTTCGACATTTGGTCTTTGCAAAGGGAATAATCAGGAAATTAGAGCCAGTGGTTTCAATAAAAGACTGAATTTTAATGAAATAAACAGAAAACCACAACAGCAGCATATATAAAGCAAAGTCTATCCCACAACACTAATTAATTTTCACTAAGGATGCAGCACATTGTCATCTTTCTACCTTGCAAAGGAAAAGATACTGCAGGCAAAGTTTTCTTTACTGACCCCAGCAGTTTCCTAGTTTCCTGACACTGCGATTCCTAGGTCCCTTCTAGAGTCATGTCTTAGCCTGCTCTTGGCAAAACTCCCCACCCGTGTGCTCAAAGAGAAGTTCAAGCTTCAGCACGCCATAACGGACAGCACTGACCACGGTGACATCCAAACATTTTAGGAAGCGGTACCACCTGGCCTTCAGCCCAGCAAAAGTGCCTTCTACTGCCACCTGCAAATGCCAAGTATGTAATTAAATCTCCTGCTAGGTTCCACGGTAAAGTTAAAATATCTTAGGAGAGCTGCTGAGCAGGTGAGGTCCTTTAAACAAGAGTTTGCTCCCACACAACTTGTTAGTAACCGGTTGCCAAGGTTTGGACAAGCGAGGATATCAGTCTCTCTCAGAAATCTGGTTATTAACGAGATGCCAAGGAGGTCTGGGCAGTGTGTATCTTGCCAGGGAAACACTGTGCCTGCATTCACATGTCTAAAACTCCAGTCAGCTGAGCAAGTCGATGCTATCCTACGCTGTACTCCCCAGTGCAGTCAAAGGCCTGCCCATCACCCAGGAGGGGCTGAAAGGCCCATTCTCTAAAAGCTCAGATACTGTTTTCTGGAATGCTGGTTACATCACAGTGACCGATAGCGTCGTTTAGCTCCACTGCTCCAGCCCGTGCTACTGATCTGACAACACTGGACTGACCAGGGCTCCTGGCAAGCTGGAGCTGCCAGACCCAAGGCAGCCAGAGTAACAAGCTTCTGGTTTGACAGACACACAGATGTGCATAACCTGGCACTCGTTAGGTCTCATACAACCTTAAGTAATCAAAAAGGAGTGGCAGCCCCTTTTACAAAGGGCCCTGTACTGAAAGCTGGAATCAGAAACTGCTGTTGAAATGCCACCTATAATTGCTTGTATTTTCTGCATGGATGCTGTTCTCATCCCACAATCCTGAATCCATGGTTTTGTCTGGAACAGAGAGAAAAGAAGGAAGAAATAGCCAGACATTTCCCTGCAAATGTTGCAGCTGAAAGCATTTCTGCACAACCCCCTCTTCAAGGTGCCCGGGAGGAACAAACAAGTTCGACCCCAGCATGCTGCAAACCAATTCCAAATAATAGGCACTGAAAACCCTAGGAAGCATTTCTGCATTCCTTGCTTCAAGCCTGGATAAATGCAGAGTTAGCAGAGACTCAGCTGCGTAGAGGTCAGGATGCAGCTCTGTGGCAGAGACGCTTGGAAAATGGGCTTGGCAAGCAGAAGTTTGTGATCTGCACAGCTAGAGGTAGACAAATATCCCAAGCTCAGACTGTGCTCAAGGCTACAGTCAGGGTAGATGGGGTTGGCAGGGGAGAGAAGGTTTCCTAAACAGAATATATTTGATACAGGTGGTTTTGAAAAACCTTAAAACTGAGGTTCCACTGTTTGACATTCTTCGCTTTAGAGCCACATTTTCAGTAACTGGTTTTGTTTTCCTAACTGCTGGTGGAAACAGGCAGTTAACTCTGAAACTTGCTTTCATTAGTTCCCAGAAACAGATCCAAGAACTCGTCCTCCTTTCAGATCTCAGCAACGTCAATCAAAATCTCACTTTGGGGGCAAGATTTATACAAATCACCTTTCATTAGCCTAATTGCCTCAGTTCTACTCTCTAGATTCCTGTATGCATAACTATCACTAGCTCATTAATCACTCCACTAAGATCTCAAACGTCACATAAGGAATGATTGACTACTGACCGCCATTGGTCCTACTTGAATGAAGAGTCACCTAACAGAGACGAATATCCTTTCTTTGAAACAAATAGCTTCTTTATCTCATGGTTTATGCTCCACTCAGTTTAACTGGGTCTTTTGTCTTTTAACTGTAGTACCACATGCTAGGCCCTGTTTTCCAAAACAGAGTTTCAGGTGCAGAGGAAAAGCCAGGCAGAGGGTGAGAAGGGCTCTGAAGAGTACCCCACTGCACCCATCAAGCTCATTAAGTGCCTTGGGAAATGTTAAATGCTGCTGTTACAAAGCTGAAGATGCTGCAGATGGCAGCTAATCAAAACTGTTCTATTCTACATTTAAAGAAAAAAAAAAAAGATAGTGATCCACTTGCAGATTCCCTCTGAATTCAAAGTAGATCACTTGCTGTCAAACTTGGAGAATTGCAGCTAACAGATTCTTAGCATCTGCCTCAACCATATGCTAAATTCTTCAAGCGACATAATCAAAAGTAACGCCTGAACATAAGGAACACAAGAACACAAAGCAAAAGCCTCCAAAACACTGTCCTAGATATGCAAAGCACCCAGAGTGCTCTTTTTTAGCTATCCCTTCCTAAATTCATGATCAACCAGACACCATTTGAGGAGTACATTGATACACTTCCATCCCCAAACACATCCAAATCCAGTTTAAGCAATAATCCTGTCTACTCCAATCCAAAGTAAAAAATCTAATCAGAATAAAGGCACTAAGTTCCCTCATGCTGTCTCATCCACTGAACATTTGCACCCACAAAGCAAACCCCACAAGGTTTCCAGTTTATGGTTGATAATGTTAGATTTGGCTTAAGATCTTCATGGTCAGCTGTGGGCATTTTGTCTTAAAATAAATTAAATAAACTTCAAATGAACTCTGGAATTTACCACCGACAATTTCTTTCAGGTTTCCAGCTGAAGGATGCTCAGAAATAACTCAAAAGGTATCCAATTCCAGCCTTTTGCTTACAAATGCTTTTAAGTAACAAAATCAAGTTAAACAACAATACCAGCCTGCACAGAGAAAGCAAATAAACATCCCACTTCACTGTGAGTTTCATCAAGATCCATTACATGTATTAGAAAATAAATTCTGCTTTCAAGCTGCATAAACCTGTGTTTAAGGTCCTGTTGGCATATTTTCAGACAGCGTTTTTTCTAATCAAGACATTGGTGAGGAAGCCACAGAATACTAAGAGTTCTTACCACAAGCAGCAATAGTTCTTAGCATAACCAAGAGGATCTCCCTGCCCAGTTGCTCCCAAGTTTTATCTTGACGAGTATCACCACCACAGAGAAACACCTGCACCCTGCCTCAGCTTAGGGGAAGATACCCACAAATTCTGGCTCTTACGGTGCTGTTTGAAAGCAATGAGGCTCGGCTAGTAATTGAGCAGTTTTTCACTGGATACTACTTGTGGTGTATGCATCAATCTCAGAGGCCAGGCAAGAGCTGAGAGAAACAAGGTTTACACACACGTTCTCACAGTGGGTGCGCTTACACATGCCCTCTGGTTTTCGCCTCGGCAGTATCACAGGCGCAAGACCCCATCCGCCTCACCTTCTCCTAACCAAAGGCTTAGAACATGCCTGTCCTCACTGCCGAATCCCCACAGCAAGAACCTCCAGAGGACTTTCCAGGGAACATACACAGGGGCAGGAAGCAAATGCATGTGACACACCGAAGAATTAAGTTTCTGGTAAATAATTCTTCTGCTAACTTGAGTCAATGAGCAGTGATGCCAAAGAATTAACACATCCTGTTCTTCACATTTATGCATGGTGGTCGCTACCACTGACAAGACTAATAATCCCTCAATGGCAGCATTAGCCTGGGATGCTTCTCGGGTGTTTTATCTAGGGGGCTGCTCAGGTACCAAGAGGAAAATGCTTCTCAAGGCCCACAGTGGCAGATTTAGCTTTAATGGACTGTTGAGACAACAAAAGATGGCTCTGTATTCTGCAGCTCTTTTGAGACTGCAAATACTAGTACAGATAGCATACTGAAACACCTGGTCCTGTTCTCACAATTTATTAAGGCTGTCAAGTGCTACGTAAATCCTGAAGGCATGAGGTTTGATGGCGGGAAGTTAATTCAACTAACCAACACCAAACACTGAAAGGTTGATACCTCAGTTGGGGTGGAACTGTGAAAGAAAAACTTCAAATGGGTTCTCTCTGTCATGGAGGAGATCCATGACAATGGTCCAAACCTCTGCCAACCCTTTACTAGATGTTAACTACAGCCAAGGTATTTCCATGCTGCTGATGTCACTAAGGGTGGAAAAAGTTATTTCTGAAGTTTACATGCCAACAGTTAGCAGAGATCTTGAAGGGCCAATGACTGGCTGAGAATAGCATTTGCAAGGGCAAGGGAGTTGGGGTAAGAGAAAAAGCAACAGCAGTGGGCAGAAAGGGCAGCTAGGCAGGGCCTCACGCAAAAGAAGAAACCAGGCTGATATTCAGGACATTTTCTTGGAGCTAAAACAAAGACTGAGAATTGAGCAAGAGGAACAAGTATGCCATTTGAGAATCCAGTCGATTTTACCACGTACTCTGCATTACACAGAGCCATTCTTGCTATTAATCATTACCTCTCTTACGGGAGGGAAGCAGGCATGCTCTGCTGAAAACAGCCATCTAACTTCGAGCTGCAAAGCAAAACACAGCAAGACTGGAGTGCCAGAGTCCAGGTTTCAATGCTACAACTTCAGGGAGAAAGGCAAGGAACCCAGTAACAAGCAAAGATGATTCTAATGTCACAAGTTTTACTTCAGTTAAGAATAGGGATCTTCATAAGGATGAATGCTTTTCTCTACCCGATCCTGACAGTAATTACTATTCCAACAATTCTGTATCAGTCCATTTGACCACAAAGCCAGTAACGTACCCAATAAAGATTCACCGAACTCAGAAGCAGAAAATTTGATAGGAACATCGCATTCATGACAGAAGGAATAGGAGAATGGAGATGGGGAGAGGCTGGAAGCTGATAAAGGACATAGCAAAGCCTGTAAGCACCTAACTTCTGGGCAGCAGCGGAATAAAGACCATCCTGGAGCACCAGACAGCATCATCTCCCCTCCCAGAGGGCTAAGCAAGGAATGTAATTTTCTTTCTGAGGAGCTGCACTCATCATCCTGCAGGAGAGGAACTTGGTTCTCTCACAAACCTGAGGAACAGCTCTTGATGGTACAGGTGGGAATTCTCCTTCTTCCAAGCCTCAGGCTACAAGAAAAATCAGATCAGAGTTAAGTGCAAACATCCCTGCAATGACTGAATGAAGAACGCTGTGGTGGGGAGATATGACAGACAAATAACATCGCTGCTGTGTGAAAAGGGAGAACAGCCAATAGCTTTGGAAGTATGCTGCCTCCAAGCACTGACACAGAACAGCGTAGGGACCTTGGCCTTGCTTCCGCATCGCAGCTAAACTCTTTCTCAACAGCGCCTAAACCCCCACCAGCTGCATACCAACTGAGGTGAACTGGGGGAGGTAATGGTACTGTCACCTCCGTCCAGAATCAATCATGGACACTGAAAGGGAACAGATGGCCTGACGTTGCCTATAAATAAGTTGGCTGTGGTCACCAAGGTCTACACCAGATGTCCAAACAGCATTAGGGAGCTGAGGCACTTCACTCCGCACACTCTAAGGCTGAGAAGTGGAGCAGAAATGGGTTTTTGTTCCTTCCTCTTGACATAGCTTGGACTGCTCCAGAGATGGAGGGTCTAACCAGTCCAAGACTACGATTGCCACATCTGCGTGGGATCCAGCTGCACAGCTATTAGGACACATCAAATGCTTTCTCTAAGAGATTTATCTGACGCTGCAGCTCCTGCAAACCCCGGTGTGGAAAGCTCTCACAGAGCACCAGCCCCCGCCCAGGCAACTGAGGAACAGCACGTGAGGGTTTTGGCACAGACCCACACAAGTGACATGTGAGAGAGGGATACAATGTTTAGAGTGGCTTCTTATAACAGGACTTGTAAATGGAATTACAACCAAAGGCAGAAAGTGACAGGAAGCCAGTAAGGATGTATTCCAAGAGTCCAAGTACGCCCTCAAGAAAACAGCAAAATAAACTACAATTTAAAAAGAAAAAAACACAAAGGAAACAGATCACAAGGTGCTGCTTTTCCATCAGACTGTTGAAAGGAGCTGAAATGCCACAGTGCACACATTGCAGGCATTAAGTGTGAGGGTGATACAGCAGAGATGCTGAGGAAGCAAAGCATCTCTGGTCTGGAGAGAGAAGGTGCACCACCCCACTCAACAAGTACTCGAGCTATTCCACAATTAAACACTGTCCATGGGCCGTACACCAGAAATGGCAGGTTACTGCATTAGTATCTTGATTTCTCCACGCTCAGAAGACTGAAGCAGCCCAAACACGTGACTGTTTGGACAAGCACATTCACTGGCAATGTGCTGGCACAATGCTGACAAGAACTGACAGAAGAACAGCATCAGAGAGGTGACAGACCACTACGCCTCAGCACTTTAATGGGGCAGGGGGAAGAAGAGGGGAAGCTCTCTCCCATCGTCACTGCCACTCTGCTGCAAAACCCTGACCAGAGAGCAGACACTAATCCACATCTCAGGCCTGTATTCACATGACAGCATGCTGAGTTAGCTTAAAGGGAAAACAGAAAATTAGATACCAAGCCAGCCTGCTATAAAAGTTTAAAATAGCAACGCTATCATCACTTGCTTTTTTTCTTGAAGGTGAAGAGAGACACGAAGCTTAAAATTCACTGTTGAAGCAAGAGGGAGACTCAGCCTGTCCTCAGCACAGAAAAGCACCAGTTTTCCTCAAGCAGGCAACCAGGGTTCGCTTGTCCCCAATTATATGTTAAGAAACCAGCACTGGGTGACTAATGAACACTTACATAATTACAGGGAAGACAAAGAACTTGAGCTTTAATGTGACTTGAAATGAATAAGGTCAGACCCACAGCTCATATGAACATGGCCTGAGATTTTAGCATGAAGTAACTTCCAAACGCCTTGCCTTCATTGGCTGGGTTTGTTTCTTTAACTTTAAGCTAGCTCACCCAGGACAGCCAGGCTGAAGTAAAAGCATGCTGGGAATTGCCTAAGAAAGCAAAATTATTTTTTAGCAATGATGAAAAAAACCTGAACAAAACAATCAAGGAATCTTCCAGATACTTCTGTAATACAGGTAAGCATATTGACAGGTATTTATAAAACCCAGATGGAATTCTGATATAAAAGAAACTCATGTTAGATATATAAATTCTTATATAATTATTCATGTTAGAATAATGAATTCTTATTTTCTCTTGTTTAAAGTTGTTTTCCTTTAGGGGAAAAAAAAAAAAGAGGCAAAAATAATTACCTAAAATTTTTTTCTGTAAGAAATTTGAAAAAATCTTTTCATAAAAGAATAAAATCTGTTGAAATTTTTCATTCAGAATAGAATTTGATTCCTTGATCAGGTGAAATAAATTTACTTTTCCTTCTTTCTCTTTATGTTTTGTACCTCTGTATCATAAACCAAACATTTTTTGGAAGCAGGGGAGAATTAAAGAAGCGCAAAGCTCCAACAGCAAAGCCACCCTCCCTAGGTGGACACCTCTCAAGGTGTCCTAAACTTACTTGGACAGCGTGGTCTCCAGCCTCCTGCCTCCCCTGTTTTGCAGTTTCACTGTGTAACATTAGTGTATTAAACACGTACAAAGACGTGTTGACAGTAACACACCATGTGGAACATAGCATAAGTACGTATTATTTAGGGCACAGAACTATCTAAGCTCCTGTTTTCAGCTCTGCGCTAAGGCTTGACAGAAAATAGGATTACCTCTTTATCCAGAGTAGGAATCTGCACATTTTATAATCAAAAGTATTATTTCTTATTGCAAGGGGACACCATCCTGGTTCTTTGGTACCTCTCCTGACACAAACACGGTTCTGAAAATTAGGAACTCAAATTTGTATTTATGTTTTTACAGAACAGGTGCTTTGCACCTGAGAAAACACACAGCCCTTTATCTAGAGATGCCAATGTCTATTTCTTAATTAGCGACTTTCACAATCAAAACAAAAGCAAATCGAAGTAACCATATGGGTGCCTAAAATTCAGAGTGATGCTTACAGTAATAACGAAGACCACGACTAACAGCTGTACTTTTCAGTCAACAGTATTTTATTAAATCTGTAAGTTAGTAACCCTATCAAAGCCATTTGTGTAATCATGTAAAAGACAGAAAAATGGTTAGTCAAATACAACATAAAGACACATAATAAAGTATCAGTATACACATTACCTTAGCGTTCTCAAGCAGAACTTCATCTCTACCTAAGCCAGGTCCTATGACCACTGAGTGCAGTCGTGGTAACCACTTTTCCACCTCATGGACAGCATTGGGACTATCACTAAATGGAATTGGGAAAAAAAGACAAGTTTAAAAAGGCTTTGTTTTAGTATGCTCAGAATCTGAGTTGAAGATGCAAGAGAGAAAGAGCTATTTCCTATCTTGAGTGTCAGGCAATTTTATCCTCCAAACTATGAAAAATCTGTGACCCAGAAAACATGGAATAGTTGTCCAAATAGCTAAGATGAAATATTTCTCTCAATTCATTCCTAAGGGGACACCACATAAGAATGAGAAGGTAATTGCAAGTACCCGCTATGGTTGTTACAAAATAAAAAAATAAAACCCAGGCAAGAAACCAACAATTCTTATAGTCTGTCACAATTCCCTATTCGCTGCTTCTTTGCAGAGACTACACCTTGGAGAGAGATCCACCATCTCACAGGAATATACTGCGGCTTGCTGGAAATGATGCAATTATTTATTACCCTGCATGGCAAAATGATAGATCTACTCATACGCTTTTCTGTCAGTTGGTTCATAAGCATTTGTTCCAACTGAATTATGGCCAAACTGCCCCCTTTCCCTGAACGCCAACGGGAGAATCAAGCCATTCAGCACGGGTGTTATCTGCCTGTAATGCTTAAGGTTTCTGCAGCATTCAGGTTTTGTCTACACTGGAAAAATGATGAGCAAACCCACTGCCAAGTATAGCTGCCACAATACAGCATTCAGGCGCTGACCAGAACTGTTTATTTTGTGCTGATCAGTTTTGTTGTGTAAATAGGTCAGAATATTTTCAAAGCACTGCCCAACAATGTCAGTTAATCCTTACTGACAGTACAGAGGGAGAATTTAGCCTCCACCCCTCCCCACCTCTGACATAAGTGGCGACGATAAATGCACATTTTAACCCAAGCATGGGGGAATGAAGTTCCCTATAGGCTAAGCAAGGAGGTACGATTTGACAGTATTACTCAGAATATTTTGAGCTTGCCATACTCCAACAAAGCTCTATTATTACGGATGAAAGCCCTCGCGTGTTTTTCATAACCAACAGCTGTACTGATGGGACACACCACTTGGGAACAAGTGTTTAGCCGGCGTCTGGCAGAATCAGCAAATTCCACGATGATTTCTGCAAGTGCCAGGCAGTAGCCCAAAGCTTTCGCAGCTGCAGCGAGCGAGGCGGCCCGCTGAAGGCCACGGGGACACAGTGCCTCACTCCTGGCCCCGGCTCAACGGCCCCTCCACCCACAAGAGCTGCTTCAGAGATCCCCGGCTGCAGCAGCGCCGGCTCCCCAGAGGCACCCGCTGCTGACACCGCAGAACGGCTCTGTCAAAACAAGGCTGCTGGGTGGAGGCGATGGCCCGCTCCAAGGGCAAGGGGGACAACGCACCACGCGAGGACATCGGTGTGCCTGAAGCAGCCTCCGCTTCACAGGCTGAAGTGGGATTTCCATTTGAACCATGCAGCTCCTGCCCTTCTCCTCTAACTCACAGGGAAACAGCAGTAGCTTGAGAACTGCCCAACAGCTCGTGGGGTTTTTTTGTCCCTGTACAATCACCTATCAGTTTATGACGTAGATACAGGCTAGAAATAAAAATTGTTCGAGAAATATTTAAAGCACTATTAGATAAAAGCCAGTTCTTTTATGTATGGTAGGTTGAACATGTGAAAAACTGTCCGTGAACCAAACTAACAAAATGTCACCATTTCTGAATGCAGACCATTTCTTTATTTACATGCTGAAACTGCTTTTATTTCTAGAGAAGCAAGATATATGCAAATATATATATTTCTCAAATACGTATCTCCTATCTACCTATAGATCACACATATAAAAATACTGCTGTATATATAACGATGTTCGAATGGATTGGATGCAAAACACCTCTGGATAGCAGAAGGCAAATATATTAAATAAATGTTCCATTAAACGTAAACTAAGAACAGAGCCACAGACAGTATCATAACTGCTCCGCTCTTTTACAAACATCTCATGCAGATAATCTCAAGGTAGAAGGTTTGCCAATTTATTTATATTCAGAATCGAAATAAGGTAATTTTGTCTTCAACCCAATTGATAATGTGCACTCTTCAAAACAAAGCCATCTCTTGGGAAATGAACAGTCCAACATTAAGCCACTCCTGCTCACTTTGCCTCTGGTAATAATAAAAAAAACTACTGTAGAGCTTTTCATCTTCAAAGCATTTTACAAATATTACGTTCACATAACTCCTCTGCAGCTTCACATCAAGAAGCAACCCAAGGCATGTGAAGGGCCAAGAGATTTAAAATGGTGATAATGACTATTACATTGCAAAATCAGCTATAAAAACAAGCTGTAAAATAACTGATGGATTTTGATTCTTCCTAAAGAAAGCAGAACAAATGACGCCTCAGCGAAGCATCATGCCAACTTCACTTTAAGATACTGGATGTTCACACCAGCTGCGGTTCTGCGGCTAAGGACACCTTACAAATACCCTGTACCTACAGCTTCTCTGAAAGTGGAAGGGCTGTCATGTCATCTTAGTTTATTCACACACAAAGACATCAAAGTAGTAGCATTTTAAAGCTGACAGGTACAAATAATCAACACGTAACCTTCCTCAGGAAGGGGTGCCACCTTGAATGTTCCTGACCATGGGATTTAGCACACAGACAGAAACTATCCTAGCTCTTAACAGCTACAGTCTATATGCCTCATTTAAACATGCCCAGAACGCTGAGGTCAGCTGGCCTCTGCATCTTCAGGCTTCAGAGCACGTAACGCTCAAGCTGCCTGCCAGGCACATCGCAGCTCCTCACCAGTGGAAGTAGTTGTTGGGGGAGGCTACGGACTAAAACCTTTGCCATGGATCATTTGGATAATTTGCCAGTACAGATAATCATGCCTGAGTACCTGGGAATAAATATTCCTTGGCGGTGTTTAGTTTATTACACACTGGCTTTTTCTGTAGTATCCTTGTTTGCCTGTGGATCAAAACCAAAGAAAAGAAAAGACCCACCAAAATACTTGGGAGGCAGCAGCACAGAAGGCAAGTCAGACCCTCAGCTGTTCGCCGGGTACTACGCTCAAACAAATAACGTTAACTGCCTTTGTCCCTTCGTGGAAATTTCTCTGCCTGATTACTAACCTGATTTCAAACCTTTCCATTTCATTATCACCTCCACTACCCAAGACATGCACACACAATTGAAACTAGCACAGGGTGGGGTTTTTTTTAGTATCTAGAAAGGTATGAAGTATGAAGAAGACATCCCCTTAATCAAAAGGGATGCAATGTTCAGGCTTGGACAGAAAGGGATCTAGTAAGCAAGAATCAGCAGCATTGCCTTTAGAAACGTATACATCCATATAATATGCAACTTGGCTTTTTCCCAAAACAGGAATCACATGTACAATACACCTCCTCTAAAGCACAAAGCTAATATTAATATAAAGAGTCAGAAATCTCTTGCAAGGCCATGAGAAAACAGCATTAGAACTTCTGAGAAGAGAGTAAAAACCTTTGAGAGAGACTTGGATTAAAAGTCAGGGATTTCCCAAAATAAAGCAAGCTTTTTTTGGAAGGGCATAGGGCAAGAGATTGGGAAACAGCCCAGCTTTCCCATAATTTGAAAATACAAACTCTGCACCATGGACATATACAACAGGAATAATCAGGGAAGCTGCATCCAAGCAGTAACACCTGTAAACAAGGAGAGCTAACTACAGCACTGCTGTGCAGATGTGTGCAATTAAAGCCTCTGGTGACAAACCACAGCTGTAGATTTGCAGGGAATGAGCAGCTCTTCAAACAGCTCCTTAACTTCCAGCTAACCGCTACGTGTTATGTGACATGTTATCAGACGCCATTCTGATGAAAACCTAGATTATGACAGCTCACTGTTGTTCAACCAAGAAAGCAACCAACACCCCTCCAATCCCCAAATGCTTCCTCCAAGTCTTAGCTTGTCTGGAAAGCAACAGATAAGGCTCTGACTGAGAAAAGAACTATCACAGGATAAACACATAATTAACAACTGCAAGAGAACAGAATCATTAACAAGGAAAACCAAAGGAGCTTCTGTAACTGGTCTCCTATCTGCGAAGTTTAGTAGGGAAGAAGGAGTCTGAAGCGAATGTCAACAATCATTCAACCAACTTTACACATCATCCATTAGTCAAAGCAAACCTAAACAAACAAGCAAGCGTACATACAGTCTCGCAGGGGGGCACACTGTGAAAACGGACCCCACAGATGTTTACCTCATCAGCTTCCCTCAGCTATTAGTGAGAGGTAGGGGGGGGACAAAGCTTTGCTCAGCAGAGGCTGAGAAAACTCTGATCTCTTGGGAAGACAGACACAACAGCTTTATCATCTGCCTTCTTCAAAAGCCCTGTGTAGATAGGTCCAAGGTATGGTGTTCAGCATCTTGCATGTTTATCTTCCTGCTCTTTTCTCTGCTTCTCAAATGTATGGAGAAAAGTACTTTCCATGGCAAAATCTACAAAGATTCTTCACAGAATCACTAAGGTTGGAAACGACCTGCAAGATCACCCAGTCCAACCACCAACCCAACACTACCATACCCACTAGACCATGTCCTCAAGCACCATGTCTACAGGTTCCTTGAACCCCTCCAGGGATGGTGACTCCATCACTTCCCTGGGCAGCCTGTTCCAATGCCTGACCACTCTCTCAGTGAAGAAGTTTTTCCTAATATCTAATCTAACCCTCCCCTGACGCAACTTGAGGCCGTTTCCTCTTGCCCTGTCACCAGTTACCTGGGAGAACAGACCAGCACCCGCCTCCCTGCACCCTCCTTTCAGGTAGGTGTAGAGAGCGATCAGATCTCCCCTCAGCCTCCTCTTCTTTAGGCTGAACACCCCCAGCTCCCTCAGCCGCTCCTCATAAGACTTGTTCTCCAGACCCTTCACCTGGACATTGTCGCCCTTCACCTGGACATGCTCCAGCAGCTCTATGTCCTTCTTGCAGTGAGGGGCCCAAAACTGAACACAGTTTTGTTCAAATTAAACTTCAAATTAAACACTGCTGAATCTCTGAAATGGTGAGGACTAATTTTCTCTGTGCATTATTGGTAGCTTTAGAAAACTCCTGCCAAATTAAAATGAATACACACCGAAAAAATACCTCTTGCCTTGCCACCTCAATTATTTTTGTGTACAGGAGCAGCACTGATTTGGTTATGGTGCTCATGGCAGTAAATACTGGATTCAGTACTGCAGTCTGACTGTCGCCTCTCAATGCACATCCTCAGTCTCTTGTAACACCTTTTAGTTTTGAAAAGCTGAGACAGAAAAATAAAAACTTTAAGTCCAGCTTTTTGCTCTTCAGGACTTTTCTGTATTTCACGATCACACAATAAAAACTGACATAAACCACAGTTCTGTAGATCTTCATCTTGGTGAAAGATCAATGTAATAACCTTGCCAAAACCAACAGAGCCTGAAAAAAGAGGGTGGCTACTGCCCTAATATCACCCACAGCTTCTAATCATCTTCCAGAGCACTTTGTAACAGATGTTTGACAGGTGTCATCTTGCTTGAAAGTCTGCTCTAGGCTGGTCACTGCCCAGAGCGGGAGGACACTTGACAGCTACGGCCCGAAATGCAACTCCCATCCCCAGCCCTCCAAAAAAAGGAAAGTTTGCTGTACGCTGCACTTTATTCAAAGACTGGCTTTCACCAAATGATCAAAAGCCACCAAGGCAATAGCTTTAAATTACTACAGAAAGCTCTAAACACAGCAGCTTTCCCTATTCAGGATGAGTGACAGTTACTGTCGCTGCTTTCTAGAGGAGGGAAAGGAAAAACGGTGATAAGGTGCAGCCCTGTCAGGTTTTACATGGAAACAAGAAAATGTGAAGCAAGACAGCACGTGTGTAACCAGGAGCTACAGAAATAGCAGATAAGCATGAATGGCAGCGCAGACAGGAGGCAGCAGAACCGCAGCTCTTCACATGCGTTTTAGGCAGAGCTGGAACCACCTTAGTCCTCAGAGATGTGGTGTGAATGTCATAAAACATCTATCAGTGGGACCTCTTGCTAGAGAGCGACACGGGGCACAAGCAATAGTGCTGTCACCTGATCAGCTGTAGAGCTCCTTACTGAGGAGTGTATTTTTCCAAGTCTGCTCATTATCTGTGCACACTTGGTATGACTGAGGCAACTCCACGCGTTAAAATGTACCACTGCAGAACTCCGGTACATAAACTCGGACAAAACCACTTTAAGTGGGCACTTTCAAAAGCCAACCGAGAGTCTTATCTTCAAAGATGGGAAAAAGTCTCTGATCTGAGGATGAAAGAGTTTTGGGTTTGTTTGTCCAAGCACTGCAGGTAATTATATTAATGTGAATCAAATGTTAGACCTGCTGACATTTAGATCCTGTCACGATGTTACAGTACATCAAAAGAGTGAAAGACGGGACATAATGTGTAGCTCTAGAATTTAAGTCGTTATCTCAGAAAGCTAATTATTAACTATCGTGGTAAACCTTGGCTGAGGTCATTATTGGAAACCAGGTAAATAAGACAGGGAAAGAGATTATTCTGGAAAGGTTAAGTCAAAGGAATTAAAGGCAAAAACCAAACAGTGTAAAAAATGTTTGAGCATAAAATTAAACTAATTCTATATTCCAAGAGTAGCTATATTTGTCCATGTTTACATCATCATTCTTGTAAATTAGCTACCAATTTCCAGAAGCCCAAAGGCTTGAGGCAGACTCTTTCAGCCCCATGAACAGAAGTGGAAAGAACTTATCCGAGAGAAGCACACTGATTCCATTATCAGCTCATGGGACTCTCACCAGGCACCTCCATCAGGCAGAGCAAGTCTCAGTGCCCACACAGTGGCATGAACTCGGCTGGATGCAATTAGAGACCAAAAAGAGATGTATTTAGTAAATTAAGATCAGTATATTAAAATGCCTCCCAAAAAGTTTAGAAGACAAAATGATCACTTTCACCTACCAGGCTGTTTAAAGAAGTTGCAATAGCATTTAATCTGCAAATGCTGGGTAGACAATACCTATTTTCCTCCTACAATCTGATTAAATGACAGGAAAGAAAACAAAAGAAAAACAAAGACGCTAACGAGAGAGGGACTGAATAGTATTTGAATCAAGTGTTCCTTTTCAGCCACCGAATAAGTTAATTCGGACACCAGAAGTGATCCTGGCAGGCTGAACGTTAACCACACGGCAGCAAGAACAGGAGCCCATCACCCAGGAGAAGCATTGGTGTCACAAGTTCATAGCGAGAGCCTGCTCCTCATGTGCAGGTACCTCAGTCCTTACTTGCTCCGTATTCTACCTTCAAGTCAGCGAGAGTGTGAATGACCTGTTGAGGTATGCATTTAGAAAAAAGCTCCATTTACCCTATCCTATAGTTTATACTGTAATAATGACCACAAAACCCAAAATGTTTTCCACAGCTGCTACTTGGACACCAGACTCTCATTTAGGTATCAGATCTTCTGTTTCACTAGGAATTGGGTTGTCAACACGCTACAGGCATCAGAGCCCTTTAGGCTCTTCAGTAATGAGTCCAAACACATTATACAAATGGGGTCACCTCTCTTACGCAGAGCAGTCTCTCATCCTGTGAAAAAGAGCCCCAAAGGAGAAGCTACTGCTTGGGACTGTTTCCTGAGATTTCTCACACAGACATGACCACAGCACTCAAAGTCAACCTTATCCAGCCTTCTAAAGATACTACAGGTATGAACACAATCATTTTATGACCTACATTTAGATATATCCAAATATTTAAAGCAGTTGTACTATGTTTTGATCTCAATCATATTACCATCGCATGTTATGACAATCCTCCCTCAAAGTATAACGATAACCAAATATCTTGACCTCCTATTTTCCGAGTTCATGGAAATGGTCTTGACCTATTAATACTTCCTGTGAACTGACTTGACAAGTAGAATCTGTCAAATATTATTCCAAATGGACTGCAATTAAGTAATCCATGTGACTTTAAAAGTGACAGAATGAAGATGACAATGTCATTTCCCTCAGAGCGACACAGACTTAAAATGTCCTTGCAAAAACTAATGCACCTTTTCGTTTTAAATGTTAAACCCAATAAATAAAGTGACAAGCTTTTATCACATCAGCATCCCTCTCTAGTTTACATTCAATTCTTAAGGCACAGGTGATAGGTGCATCAATACCCGGAAGGCTAGAGTACTTCAAATCAGCTGTGGACACATAAGAAGATAGAACAAGCCCCAGTCTAATTATCTGCTTTGCTGAGTATCAGCTGGAGGAGGGAAAAAAAAAAAACACAACAAAAAACCACCACACACACACACAAAAAAAAGGAATCAGACCATAAAACCTTCAAATAATAATAAAAAAATGAAAAGCAAAAGCAAAACTCAGGCATGCCTGCCTTCAATCAAACTCAAGAAAGATTAAATACCAAAGAAATCTAATGCTGGTGTCAAATCACAGCAGCATGGTAAGTGTTCAGAAGGATGAATTTTGGCCAGGATCTAACTGGTGTGAAACGATCCTGCGCACATACACACCTCTTTCTGAAGTATCAAAAGGCAGCAAGATCAGCAACACTCCCCGCAGTGATGCTAAAAACGCTTTGGCTACTTCGTGCGTTCTGAGGAGGCAGCAAAACCTCTGTTCGTATCACCTGGGAAAAGGACCACCTCCTGTCGTTTATTCACTCTGCAGCAAAGAGCAGCAGCTTTTTGCTGAGAAAGCTAGACACAGGAGAAGGTCCACAAACGAGTTTTGTCCACGGCACTGCACGACACGATTAGAAACAGTTTAAGTACACTTCTCTGAGTCAGCACATACAAACTGACCTTTATCTCTCCCTAAGTACTCAGGGAAGAAAAAACCCAAAACTAAACTTCCTCATGTGATTCCTAGCTAGGCTGCTCTCCAAATGAGGTTTGGGAGGAAGATCACAAAGTTTATGTCTGCACCCTCTCTGCAGGTATAATAGGGATCCAGCAGCCAAGTCTCTTAGGAGGCATTTTTTTGGTAATAAGAGCAACCTGTGCTTTCTCCTTGACTTTCCCTGGTGACAAGAATTCTTGCACTTCTTCCAGCAGCTGATTCTAAAGCGAGGTTAGTCCCACGTTACACAGAAGTCATGTTTAATAGCTCTCCTTAGCTAATACAACTAAAAGATATAAGCTTCCTGCCACCAAGGACCAATGTTTCTGAATCATCTCTCCATATAATGAATATGAAAGGACCAAAAATCCCAAGATTGTTCCTGAGCTTTCTTTAAGAGACTTGGCACTGGTTAAAAGTGCTTAAATAACTTCTCAGGAGCTCGAGAGCCATGATTCACTTCCATGGTTTTCTTCAAATCAGCAAAACATAAGACAAAATCCAATAAAACTAGGTATATTATGCTCCAGCAACCCTAAGCTAAGCTAAGCTTCTTCATTAATGCTAACTGGCCACAACACACAGGCCAGCCTCACCAGAGTTTTCGCCCCAGTTATTTTATTTCAAACTGAAAACAGTAATCTTTTTCAAAATCCAACCCAAAACCCGAACTCTGCAATTAACTGTAAGACTTTCAGTAATTCTGGCAATCTTTCCTAGTCCACACAGACCTATAAATACAACCAGCCGGGAGCAAAGTGTTAGTCCCAAATCTATACCCAGTTCAAGGGTGACTTTATTGGAGATAATGGAAGAATTACGTGACATCTTGAGGACCACAAGAAATGAATGACCTGACATCTCATTCTACTTCTCTGATAAAACTCTGGAGATCAAGGAGTGTACTGACTGCTGACTTTACAAATTGACAACCAGGTTACAAGTGGGCTGCTCAGTAGTATCTCAATCCTTCCTGGCGTACAGAGAAAGAAACACTCTGTTAGATAATGAAAAAATCCTTGCAAGAGGGCAATCTAACACAACAGATTTATTCTCTCCTTTTTTATTAAGTTATAACCATCTGGGTTCATATAGCTTGTTTAAATCTCACCTATCAAGACAGGGTAAACTACCCCAACACAGGTATCTATGAAGTCCATTCAATCTGACCTGAGCCAGGGAATTAACATGGGGAATATAAAAAAGTCCCTGAAAACTGTCCTCTGCAAAGTTCCCAGCACTAATGCCAGAAAGTACGTGTACATCTATGGCAGAAAATGCCTGCAGTAAAACGCAACAGCTAAGTTGTATTTTGCCTGTATTTGTGTAGTTTACCACAGCAGCACGTGAGCTGAGAAAACGGAAGAAGGTAGCACAAGCCGAGGGTAGTGGTGACGAGAGCAAGGCAGCTGTGACCGTCTCAGCATACTCCACTATTCAAGAGACCCCGACTTCTGCAATACAAACTTCTCACTTCACCACAGGAAAGCAGAAAGTCAGTCAGCAAAAATGCCGAATTGGTCAGTTTTTAATTAACACCAGTTCATCGTGGAAGGGCCCATAATGCATTTGGCAGAATTCCTATATAAAAAGGAGAAGCTACCATTGATAATACGGACTATTCATGACCCCTAGACACCCAGCTATTGTTATTCAGATCCCAGGACACCACGTGCAGTCCCAGCTCTCCTAGCTCCACTCACAAGAACGGGGAATGAAGCCACGAGACAAAACGCACAGAGAAAGTTGAGTTATGGGTGTCCCCAGTGCGGGATGTTACACCAAAAGGAATCCCAGGATGTTCTGCAGCTGGGGCCACATGGAATTACCCTCGCAATGCTGCAAGGTGGATGCCCATTTTCCTAACCCTCCTGCAATCCTACTCAATCCTTCTCACATAACGTTCCTCGCATCCTTGAAGTGACAGGCATTTGCTAAGGACCTGAAACGCCAGAGCGCGACTTCTAGCTCCCGCGTGCCTCCGCTAGTCACGCCGTCAAAGATCCGCGACAGCAGCTCTAACGAGCCAGAAGAGCCCTCGTGTTCAGGGGGCAGCAGCAGAAAAAGAGCACGTTCTTCCCTTGAGGTGATCCCCTGCGAGGTGAAGGCCATAGGGAAAGGTAGCGGCAGCCAAGTCGCAGAGGAGATGATAAAATGTCAGACTCCTGGCAGCACAAAATGGCAGCTGAACCCTGGCGAAATGCCAAGCTGTTCCAACAGTGAATTGAGGAGTACACTGGGGCCGTAATTATGATTAGCATAATAAGAGAGTGGTACAACAGCTACCTAGTTACTCTGAAGGGTCATGGAGAAATCATAACAAAGCAAAGTTGTAAGGAGAGACAGAAAAGAAAACAATGACGTAGCGGCTCAGTGGGTTTTACCCGGAGGTTCTTCCATGCGTGAAGTGCGGCCCGGGAGAAAGTACAAAGACTGTTTAAGAGCTCAGGCTCTGAATCAAGCGCGGCCAGCCGGCCGTGCCTGCAAACTTAAACGGCTTCACAACATATAAAAGATCATATGAAAAGTGTGACACTGAAGACAAAGGACCTGACCAGAAAAATAGGCTGTTTGGGTAAATCTGAATTAAACCTGGGCTCAATAGACTCAGTCAAGATTTTGTCCTTTCTAACCAGAAAAGGCTGTTTTCTCTTTTCCTCAAATGAAGCAGAAAGGAAGAGATAAAAATATGAAAAAAAGAAAACCTACCCCCAAAAAAACCAAAACCCAAACCCAAACAAAATCTGAACATTCAGCCATTTGCATTTTTTCATTTAGAATGTCATATAAATAATATTTACAGATCCATTCCTTCATGCAATTAGCCAGCTGTCTGAGTGAAATTAATCAGAGTTGCAATAAAACTATTAAACAGTGAGTTTCAGGCAAAGAGCTATACGGATACAAAAACTTCCAGATTCATTGTACTTTGTGCATCTGGAAAACTTTACAGACAGGGTCGAAGCTTAAAATCAAAAGTTCTCTTTGCAAACAGAAAGGTCAGAGTTTTCACTGAGGTCTGAACTGCACGGAAGACACTGCGAATCTGTGTATAAAAAAATACCCTTATTACTAGGCGCAATCTGGTCCTCCGTGAACAGAAATTTCCCTGTTTACACATTCTCATCTCCCTTATTCTCCATGCTGCTCCTGTTTCTCCTGTTCATCTTTTCCATTATAACAGACATCAAGAATCCTATGTATACAAAAAACACCCCTCCCAAGGCAGAATCAACTCCATCCCATACAAGACAACCATATGCCTTATTCTGAGCGTCTCCCACCAAGGCAACCTAATTTACAAGATAATACTGAATTAAGACTCAACAACTCATTCGTTATCACATGATATCAGACAGAGCATCAACTGAAGATGTGCCTTTTGGATTTTAGAGTCTAATGCAGTTGGGCTGGTAAAAACCCTACTCTTGTATCTTCCCTTTGCTTTCAAACATTGTTTTTTCCCTGTCTAAAATCCACAGTCGTGGGTTTCTACTATCTTGGGGAAAAAAAAAAAAAACCCAAACCAAACCCACAACAAAATACAACCCTTGATACCTGTCTGTTTAACTGACTTTCTAAGCACCTCTCCCCACACGGACAGGAATTAAACCCACCACTAGAATGTAATAAACTTATGGCTTCCCTCTGCAGACATCCCCATAAGGGAGATCATATTCTTCTACTCAGACAACGAAATATTTCTACTGTCATAAATCCTTCCTGTCAGAAATACCTGACAAACACGATTTTAAATTATGCTTTTCCTAGCTTAATCACAGCTTTGCTATGTACACCAACAGACTCTGACAGGCACTGGTGCGAGCTAAGCTCAGGGACATATACCTAAGGCACACATCTTAATTCTCATTTGCAGTGCTCATTGTAAACCATCGTAACACCTAATTGAAACAATTTGCCCTCTACAAGCTCAGCAAGAGTAACATATTTCAGAACACAAATTCAGGGAAGCACACGCTGATTTTCCCAGTTAGGACAGTTCCTTACTAAACTTCTCATCTGCCTGTACTTTAGATCATTTTGGAATCACCTTGTATTCCCAGGAAGAGGGGTGTATCTAATGCAACACACTTATGAAGAAAAATGAGAAACTGTGTCCCCTCCTGCCCACTAATTTTGCATAAATGACTATGTATAGAGTAGTGACAGGAAAAAAAGACACGCTACCGTTAAATGCTATTAGGACTGAAGAAGCAAGAGAACATACTCTATTTGCTTTTCAAATGCAGATTCTAAAATGCTGACTTGTAGCGACTCTTAGTCCTGGATTTTGCTACTGTTCACAGCCAAATGCAGTACAGTCACAGAACACGTGTCAGCAAGCAGTGGACAGCAACATCTTTGCTTTTTAAAAAATTGGACTTTGACAGTAATGGGAAAAAATAAATCACAACTGATTGTTCTATATTAAATATCTGTTTGTAATGAAAGGACAAACCCTGGTGTTTTTGTACTCTCCAGCTCACCCCCTCTGTAACTCAGAAAAAGAAACAATGCAAACTAATCAACTGTCAGACTGAAATGTTCAAATGAGTAACCCTGACTTGCTCTTTTAAACAAAAAACACGTCACTTACAGAACTGGATGAACAATCAGCTCTGGACTATATGATTTGATTACTGTTGCTGCATCTTTGGTACAAAACACATGGGATAAATCTGCACCCTAAAAAAGAAAAGTTGAAAAACAGGATTATCAAATTTATACTTAAGAATCACTTTATCATTTCAAACTTTTGACAGTGAATCATTCACCTGAATTGTTACTTCTGAAGCAAAGTTCAGTATTTTTTGGACTTCAGGTTAGGCGACCATGAAATGTTCTGGAGAATGTTTTTTGTATCTAACTTCCAATATAATTTATTTCTGTTTCTCACCGAAAACACAAAACTTGAACATTACTCACTTGAGAAATGTTTCTCATTTGCAGATGAGCAAAGACTAAAATGTCACACATACTATAAGAAGAAAGGCAAAAGAAGACAGTTGAGCAAGAGACTAGCTACATTAGAGAGGAATAATACTACCGTAATACACTTGCTAAACATAGTTAGGGCAATCTGCACGTACATTTCCAGTCCTCCCATTTTTACTTATTGTGCCAAATCCTTCCCAGATGAAGGCTGGCACAATTTCAACAACGCCCCTTAAGTTAATACACACTACCGCTGAGGAGTTTAGCCTCAAGCTTCTGTTACCAACTAAAAAAAATCAGACACAGACATAAAAAATCATGTAAGCAGTGACCAGAAAGCCTGATCTTGTATCTGCCTTGTATATTGTAATCTCCCAAGGTTAAGAAAGCGACTCCTCTGCTTTCCTACTACTACACATTTAACATTTCAAGCTACTAAGCTGAGAGATGACTCTTCATGTGCAGATCTAATGATCTGAGACCAAGCGACTTCCATAGGGGACATCCTAGTATGCCTCTGTATTCACACATAGTGAACAGAAAGCTCAGTGGCCTTACTATCTCACATAAGATCATTAAATAGTATCATTTCAGTTTTAAGTCCTTGAGGGACTGCATCTGACAGGGTGTGGGGGAGTGGTGGTGGAAATACCTGGATGGTTAACGATTTATTGAAACAAATCTTCACGAAAAGAGACTACTGACACACTACGTACAGAGTACTGAAAAGCATAGGCATTATGTAAGCATGATTTGTTTACATTTGAATAACCACCACTGTATTTAGGTAGCCTACTGTAAATACATTTTTAGCCAGTTAGTATCTCACTAAAATACAGAAGTTCACACTTCCAGGGAAAAAAACCTCTTACAAAATACTTATGCCAAAGATTAAAATGTAACCAAAACATACTATTAAAAATGACATTAAATTCAACCAACAGCCTTGAGACTTACAGCACGCAAGAATTTTACTAGCCTAAAGCCGCAAGTTTTGAAAGAAAGTTACGTCATTCCCCACACTTAGCAGGTCCAGAAAAAAAATTCTGAAGAACTGACTGCAGCACTGAAAATATAACTTTAAACATTAACCTAAAGTTATTTTATTGTTCACCTTCGGAGAAAATACTTCATCAGGTTTTGAAATTTCCTATCCAAGTCTCTGATAAAACATGGAATCTTCTCATTTTTGACACATGTGGAACTTCACCTTATACAGAGGAAATATTTACAGAAAACATAGCAAATGACACATATTTACAAGGTCTTACTACAAATCCAGGACTAAGGATTTTCCTTCTTAAATAGAAAGCCTTTCAGAACTCAAATTTCACATGCCGCACAGAATGAATGCTTTTAGAAAATGGCGCTTAGCCAGTATAAATGATGAAAAGTTCATTTTGGATTGGTGTAGAAGAACACGTACCACTTTGAGAGCTGTAATTGCAGCAAAATACGGTGCTCCAGTGTATCTGGAATGAAATACAAGTTAGGTTAGGAAACATGAGATTACATAGTCTGGAAATCAGCCTGCCATAATGATGTCCCAAATGCAAGAGCAATTAAAAACAAACAAACCAACCTTCTCTCTATTGTTTGCTGTAAACGACACAGAAAATCTTGCTATACTGAAGCCAATCTCAAACCTTGCTTTGATATCAAAGGCACAGGATTTCACCTTAGCCACCTGATCCTTCCATAGAAATATTTAAAAAGATTATGCTTAAAAAAGCAAACTCTTCTCAAACTTTTAACTACCTTAAAAGTTTAGAGACAAATAAAACAGGAGTTGAGCACTGTTTGCAAGCCAAATCTGGGATCTGTGACCTGAGTCAATCCCATCTGGTTTTAGATGCTCTACAGAACTGCCTAAACTGGGATTCCAGTTGCCCTAAATTCTCTTCATAAAGACTGAAGAAAGAGATATGGACAGAATCACCACCAGAGGTGTCAACTTCTTCCAAGAGGTAAGAACCTAAGCCCATTAGACCAACAGCAAAACTAACTCCTGGCTAATCAACACAAGACAGCACCTTTTTGCTCTTTATAGAATTAATGGTACATGTACAAAAAAGCAGATGTTTCTTACAGGAGAAAGATGCCACCTCTATTTCAAAAGGCAAAGAGGAAAACCAGGAGCATGTAGTGGCTCGTTCAAGGTATCGTGCAGATTACTGAATGTGGCCAAGAAAAGAATAGAGCCTGTTTTATTTCTAGGTCAGCACAGCATTTAACTGATTTATGCTGTATCTCTTTTCTTCCCACAAAACAGGCTATTTCTATTACTCCAGAACATATAACAAGGTATTGAGAGAATCTAGTAAACACCACAATTTATCCAACTACAAAGTGTGCATTAAGAAAATACTCTATTCCTGATTTAAGAGACCTAGTTCACAAGATGTCAGATGTGCCACTGTCTTGTTCTATTCTACTTACGCTATGACTTCAGCGTGCAATGGGAGAAGGTTAACGTTGAAAGCAGAGAGCTTGGTCAAAATAGACAGCAAAGGCAGACACAGACACAAACAGCATTCCAAGTTTCAACTACGTTTGCTACCAAAATTTTGCAACATAAGTGCAGGGAAACACGATCTTTCATAACCACGTATGGTCACGAAGATGGACCAGTAACGGTCTCTGGAAAACATTGTTTTAAATGTGAGTGTGAACAGCTCCTACAAGTACATATGACATCCTCAAACTCTCTCAGAAACAAAAATCAAATGTCTGTTTAACTTACTCTTGACATCCTCCAACAATGCCTATACGTCCATCTTGACCTTTATGCCTTTTCCCTGTTAGAGGAGGGATAACATTGCGCACCAGTTGAAAAATATTCTCCATATCCTTTAGAGAGTGTGTTCTGTGCAGTGAAAAAGATCTCTCTATAACTGAAAAGAAGAAAATAACTGTTACTTTAGAGTATGTTCCTTCTTAAACTACCATCAGCATTTCCTTTAAGTACTCATAAACGCTAACGAAATCACTCAAAGATATACAAAGTGACATACTTCTAAAAACCAAATGCTTCGCCACATAAGGGGGTTTAAAACAGCGAGTAACTAGGGAAGACGATAATTTTAAAAATTAATCTAGGGTCTGATGCAGAGAATATTCCCACTGACTGCTCACACTCCTAATTTAGGGCTCAGGTTCAGAAAGAAACAACAGCCCAGAATAGTTATATGAACATTTTGTAACTAGAAATATCTTCTTAGTTCAGTCTGAAATCACTTCCATGATTAAGCTCAAATGAAATAGGTACGCTTAGGAGGAACTAAACACATCCAGGCACAGAGCAAGCTCAGACCAACTAAAACCACATTTTAAACGTACACCCTTATTTTTTGCTTCCCCTTAAAGACTTTCACCTCTTAGCAGAATCAGGGCCTATGTCACTACCTTTTTATTTTGGCAAGTGGTTACAAAGCATAACGGCAGTCTTTCTGCGAAACCAACCCAACGCACGATACGCAAACATTACACATATCACACCAAGATTGTCTTCAGCTATAGTACAACTACAGATTTCTGATGCAAAGCAACATGCCAAGCTACATCTTAAAACAACTGCACGCTCAGAAGGCTTCATATTCAAATTACTGTTTCAAAAAACTACAAAAGTTTAGAAGAAAAAAGTGTTTCAACAATAAGAACTGGAGAGAATTAAACAGTTTACCTAACGTGGGACAAATCTGAAGATCCGTACTTCTGTCTATGATGTGTTAACTATAAATGGCACTAAATACACCAGAAGCTCTTGTATTTCAACAAAGCTCCTCATTCACTGTACAATTCTGTTCAGAAGAGCTGTTTATTTGAACGTTAATATTAGTCTCCTAGACCATAGCTGTGCTTATTTTCTTTCTCACAAACCTTCTGAAAAGCTTTCAAGGAACTGCTATATCGTAATACATAATTATGTAAAAAGTAACTCCCACGATACTCCTTATTTTCAGTTGTATGAAACTTAGTAATTCCACCCCCCAGCTCCAAATCTAAGGCAGGGGAAGGAAAAACTGGTCCAGAAATTTCAGACATAATAATGGGGGAAAAATGTAATGAACAAGAAAACTCCACATCTGTGCGCTATCAGCGGAAAGCATCTTTTTCTGTTTTCCACAGAATCTCAACCTGAACCAGGCGCGCTAATCTTCAGTAATAAAATGCTTTAGTGTTCGATAATGATAAATACTCCTGGCTGATCTTTTGCTTTTAAAATCCTTCTATAATACAGGCATCCCGTTCCTATTGAGATAAATATAAAGAAAAAAAAACACCCTGTTTTGGATTACAGCCAAAATAGCATTGCAGTGACCCAGAGAACAAACCGCTCATCTCCGCTGCAAATAGGGCAGATTATTTTCTTTAAATCACACTTCACACACTCACTGGTTTTCAACCACAGAAGAAATATATAGCCTGCAACCCTTTCAGTACAGTGTTGTCAAGAAAGCTCTCTGTTTCTTTGATGCTGGTTTTTTGTTTATATGTAAATATAGAGCGATTGCATAATAAATGGGGAGAAAATAGAGAACTACACAAGAAACAATTCTTTATAGAGCCCTGCTCACCTACAGAAACATTGAGACATATGTAACTATAAACAACTGAAATCTTAATTCTTTAGAAAACGTGCTGCCTGAAGCATTAGTTTCCCATTTTATTAAGAACACTCTGTTACACCTTCACCAATTAAAAGATTAGAATCCTGAGTTGCTCTTGCTACAGTTCAATATATATAAAGCATTTCTGCACAGTGTAATATGACTGAACACCTGTATGACGAAATCTAGCAAGAAAAACTGAACTTTAATTTCAAGTCTTCACAGATCATGAAATTCAGCAAACAACCTTTCAGAAGTAATGGGAAAGCCTTGTAGGTACCATCGCCCCAGTCCTGAATCTCAAGCGATTTCCTAAGGGATTTTCTAAAGCCCTTCATTATTTCCTTTTAATTTAAAAGCAAAAACATAGAATCCATACGTATGCCGTAATTTATCTGCGAAAGCCTGCTGCCATCAACGAATGCTATGGACCAACTATCCAGTCAAGAAGAAAGACAACCAAGTCAGCCAGCCTAAACCCTCAGCAAACCTAACCATCCAGTCCCCCACGCATTTTACAGCGAAACGCAGTATGTGACGTAGAACTGAAAAGGCTCCAAGATCCTCAGAGGAATCGGGGAATCCTCTCTAGGATCTGGCATGCCAGATTATTATTTAACACTGAGGCTGGGTGTTTTTTTTTACTTTTCGAACCACGCTTTTTTTTCTCCTGAGCAGTGTGAAATTCAGAATTAAACCAGAGCGAAACTTGCGACACTTCCACGTGGCAGGCTACAACCACCGAGTCCCAGGCTGACTCTGGTTTCAGCACCAACAAGAGTAACCCCGTTCTCCTCCTGCCCATGCAGTCTACCTCCACCTACAAAGAGACTATGATAAAGATAAATGACATGGAGCCACAGATCCTGAGAAGTCTGTTAATGAATGCTAATTACCGATTATCAGCTTCTGGCCCACGCGTCAGGTATGGAAGCCAAGGTCTGTGCATAAATACCAATTCTAGAGTTACTGCTTTGCCGCCTTCTCTAAAATAAATTCAGACACCCAAAGAATTTACAAATGAACCGTGTAGAAGAAAAATGTATCGGCATATATTTCCATCTCCTATTACACCTACTGCAGTAATCCAATGTTTAACTAAAAGGTAAGATTCAGAGTTTTGTTTTAAAGAAATTTATTTTAAAGAAGCTGGATTTCAATATTTGACTTGCTTGGGTGTAGCCAGAACTCCACTCTTTTCCCAACCCTGACAAAAACATATGCACAGCCTTAACTTCACATACTGGGTTAGGCCCGTTAACTTCAATAGCAGCCAAATTTCTGCTACAAGGTACCTAATGTTTCCAGACAGGCTTTCAGCAAACGTGCTACTTGTCTTTTATATATAACTTCATTTTACAGAGGCGTGAACGTGGAAAGAAGTCCCCGATGCTTACATGGTTCGAAAGGTGCGATTCTGATCATTAAGATTTGTTGTAACTGATGTATCTACATTAAATAATCAGTGCAATGGTACGAATGACATTTTCATTTTACATCAGACACCTTTACCACAATATTAAATATTTCCAATTAGCTTTTATTTTCAAAAGCTACTTACTACCAGTGCTTTCACACAGAAGTTAAACAAAAAAAAAACCAGACTAGTTTTTATTTATGCTATAGAAGGAAGTACCTATCGGTGGAGAGAGTGCTGCTGTCATAGCATTATAATTAAAGTTATCGCCATACGAACGATGGTTCGCTCTCTGAGGTGGACTTGCTGGTATAGACTGTGACCTCTGTGATACTGTGGAAGAAATTCCTGCCAACATCTGTCCCAACATTTGTAACATCTGCAGCTCTCGAGCATGCTCAGCTTCCCGACGCTTGTCCTCAATTTTGAGCCTCTGCTCTTCGTATCTGTAAAATTTCTCTTCGGTATCCACGCTCTGCTGCAGGAACTTTTCCATCATTTTATCCAACGTTAAATTTGCATGGCGTTTTTTTGATCTTTTGGGCTGACTGAGAGGTGGGGTAATAGTTGGAGCATTGATTTCTTTGAAGCCTAAAACAAGAAGAGGGACAATTATTTTTCTGAAGAGAAATAATTTCCTAAGAAGCAAGCAGCAAAAAATCTCCCTACGAGACGTGCACCTAATGCGTCACAAAGTTGTTATATTTTTTCGATGTGAATTGTAATTATTCCAGAGTACCAAAGCAAAACCACAAGCTTCTACAAAGTTATAAAGGTAACACGAAAATCACACAGAGGCATCTTTTAATTGTTGTAGTACTAAACTTCAACAATAGGAGTCTTTTTGATCCTCTAAAAAGGTTTAAGTGAAGGCTATTAGATAGTATAGCCTCATTTGTGTATTGCAGGTAATTACATTAATCTAAATTGAGTTTCAGTCTGTTGGCATTCTGGATTTGCATTTCAAAAGAACATTAGTGTAAACAACTCTTTGATGGGGTTTATGTGTAAAAAGAAGGTTGGTTAAACGTCAACCAATTGGCTGATTCCTCAGTGATGTCAACTTCTGAAGACAGGTTCATGTTTGTATTCAAACCACGGCATTAGTCTAGATTTAAAACAAACAAATAAGACTGCCCCCCGCCCCAACACAAACACGGAGCTGAGGGTGAAGAACGAGCAAGCACAGGACAGCCTTTATCTAAGGGCCGTTTCTGTGCGCCAGCCCGCTAAAGTTAGAAGCGGTGCTTCTGAAGCAACTCTAGCAATTAATTACGTAAAAGCCCTCCCCTAGCTTTCTGGCCCATCTGCAACAATAAGCAGATTTTTCAGGTATTATCGTCATCATCGTTTTAATGCCGATTAGCAAAACTACACATAATCTGCAGGGAACGGGAAAATCCCCCACCGAGAAGGACGCCTGTTTTCTGGTAGAGCGCTACCTGACACTTTGTCTCCATAAGCTCTGCGCTAGTTTCCCACTGGTTTCCCATTGACAAACACCGATAAAAACTCACTACAGCCTCCTTTCCCAGCATCTCCCCTCTACCCGGTTTGCAGCATTTCCCGGGTCGTGTCCCCCGGCAACCCTCCCGCGGCCCCGCTCTCCTTCCAGGCGGCCTTCGGGG
>NW_010249778.1:0-346 GCF_000690775.1 Eurypyga helias
GCCCCAAGCACACGGGGAAGCCGAGGTCTCTATTTAAAATACGCCCTGTATTTGTTTTTAACGAGGTGGTGTGGAGCAGTTCGTACAAAAAAAAAAAAAGGGAAAACGGGTGCTCCCCCCCCCGGATTGTCCATAAAGCTGTGTGAGGAGCGGCCTGTGCCCGCCCGCCGGGAACAGCCGGCTGAGGGCAGGGGGCTGCTTGCCCTGGGACACCCAAGGGCGGCTTCAGGGAGCGGGAGTGGTGCTGCTCCCAGGGGAAAAGCGCCTCTTCCTCAGCTGCCCGTGCAGCGAAAGAGCAGCAGCGGGGAACACACGTCCTCTTTCGGTGCGTCCTCCATAACCCCTC
>NW_010249778.1:405-979 GCF_000690775.1 Eurypyga helias
GCCTGCGGCTCCTCCAGCCGTGCTCCTCCCCCCCCTCCGCCTGTGCGTTAAGTTTGTGCAGTTCCGGTCAGGCACCGCGTCCTGCCCCTGGTCGAGGATCGCTCCCAGGACCGGGAGCTGCTGCCTTCCCTGCTGGGAAGCACCATCGGTCCTTCGCCCCGGGGTTTTGAGGATGGAGCTGCTCCCGCTGTCGGCACTGCTGCGGACAAACAGCCCTTGGGGTGAAGGGCGCGGGATGCGCCGCGCCACGTCGTCAACACTTGGTCTCCCCGGTAGTCACAGCGGGTGTCCCAGGACGGCCTGCGTCCCCCTGTCCTCCGGGATGCGTGCGGCGTCAGGCGGTGTCACCGCAGGAGCAGCGCCAGGGGCAGGATCAGCAGCCTGGGCGAGACGGAGACCTCGGCAGCGCCGCCGCAGTCCTGGGCGTTTTCCTGGGAGGTGGGAGAGAAGGCGTCAGCCTGCTTGCGGCCAGGGTGGCCGGCAGCAGAGGGAAGGGAGCCCGTCCCTCCTGGAAGGGGAAGCAATGCCAAAATGAAGGAAGGGGCTGGTTTCATGGCTGTGGGCCACGGCGGCC
>NW_010249779.1:0-219 GCF_000690775.1 Eurypyga helias
GCCCTGCGGAGCGGTGCGGTGCGAGGGCAGGATCGCTGCCAACACCTCCAGATCCTCATCCTTCTCCCCTGCAAACGCACGGGGGCTGGGCAGGTTACAGCAGGACCCGAGAGCGCTGAAGCTGCAACACGAAGCACACTCAAGTCCAAACATCCCAAGAGGTGGAAAGTTGTCCGAGCAATGCCGACTCCCCCACAAACCAGAGTCCGTCCCCCACAA
>NW_010249779.1:371-876 GCF_000690775.1 Eurypyga helias
TGTGGCCACTTTTGGGGTGAAGGTTGCAGACCAGGTCACGGATCAACAGCTTTGGAGAGGAGAGCTGCACCCCCAGCAGCAGCTCCAGGCAAGGGGCACAGCAAAGCAAGCTGGTGGCTGTTAGAGAAACAGCATCTCCTGTGTCACTTCCAAAATCCTAATGAATGGGTTAAACTCAGGGAAGTGCTGCGGTCAGGGCTTGCTCAAGGGCTGCTTCCCAGATCTCTGCCAGCCTGGACGGCTCGCTCCCAAATGCAGGATCTGCTCCCCCAAATGAAACTGCAACCTGCACGCCCGTGCGGGGACCCCCTAAGCCTGGGCATGGCCTGTGCGGAGACCCCCTAAGCCTGGGCACGACCCGCACGCCCATGCAGAGACCCCCTAAGCCTGGGCACAACCTGCACGCCCATGCGGGGACCCCCTAAGCCTGGGCATGACCTGCACGCCCGCACGGGGACCCCCTAAGCCTGAGCAAGGCCTGAACGCCGGCCCCCTAAGCCTGGGC
>NW_010249779.1:956-1390 GCF_000690775.1 Eurypyga helias
AAGGGGCACGGCTGGAGGCACTGCCATACTGAGCAAGGTGCTGCAGCTTGAGAGCTGCTCGCATACAGCTCCTCTCGGAGCAAGCACGCTGCTCTGCGTGGCTCCAGAGACTCGCTCAAAGCTGCATTTACTGAGAGTCCTGAGTTTCCCTGCCCTGCGGAGGCGAGCGGGGCACTGCACAGCTCCCACCGCCTCCTGCTCCGTGCCTGGGACGGAATGGCCCCTGCACCAACACTGAGACCTTTCAGCACATCCAGCGCTCGGCTGCTTCCCACCTTTCCATCCACAGGCAAAACCGTATCCATTTTCCTCTCTTTCTAAATGCCGGTGACTGCTCCCTGTGGCCCGGGCTGACACAGGGGATAGCCCACCCTTAAAATAACCCCAACCAAACAGCGGCAGCACCTTTGCCTGGGGGCTGCGTCTCGCAAAGG
>NW_010249779.1:1407-3915 GCF_000690775.1 Eurypyga helias
ATTGGGAAAACAAGCACTGTGAGAGCACCACTTACCTGGGCCACGTGACCCTGCAAGACACAGCCCCAAAAAACCCCCAAAACCACTTCATCCTGCAGCACTGGCCAGCCAAGGCAATGGCACAGGCACCCAAAGGTGCCAAATGAGCCGCAGAGCCACCATCAGCACTCGTCTCTCTCTTCTCCAAGCGTGGGCTTCACCTTGGATCCTCCAGCACAAATCCCGTCCAGCCCCTCCAGGCTGGGAGCTGGGCTAACCATGCTGAGACCCGCGCGTTGGAGACTGCCCCTAAGTGCCATCTCCTGAAAGCCGCTCAACTCCGCCACCTCCAGACCCGCTCCGGCAGGTGAAAACCTCCCGCCTTGTCTCCTGCCGTTAATTAATGCCGTCAGGCTGATTGGCTTCACACCCCCCAGGCACATCCAGATTCAGCCACGAGTCCCACAGCCCCAGCACAGGCGGAGGAGAGAGGGATGCTCCTCAGGAGAGGAAGGCTTTCCACAGCATCCAAGTGAAATCCTCCCTCCCCAACAAAATCCTGCTTTCAGCTGGTGTTCCCACCCAGCGAGCCGGTCCCCTCCCTTGCCTCGGTGTTCCGTAGCACTGCAGCAGGGAGATGATGGCGTTACAGCCTTGTCTGCCCCAACCCTACCCCCTGCCACTTCCACATCTTCTGCCAACACATAAGCCCCCAAATTTAGGCCAAGATCTCTATTTCTTGGGACAGCATCCCTCATATGTATAGCCAGGGAGGAAGAGTATGGGAAAGGAGGCTGCTGCAGCCCAACGGTAGGACGGAATTCTTCCGGCCTCTCCCACGAATTCAGACTCAGCTCTGGCTGTTGCACCGATACTTAGAGGTTAGAGACTGCTGCCTGCTTTCAGCCTTGAGCCTCACTGACTGCCAGTTACAGCGAGGGAAGCAGCTCTGAGCTCGTGGCTTAGCCAGGGGAAAAAAATAAAGAGTCTGTAAATTCCTTTTTATGCCACCAATCTGACCGTGAGGATGCTCAGTCCACCTCGGCAAGGGCAGGAATGGGTTAAACGGCAGAGGTACAAGACAGCGCAGTAAAAATAAGCCATCCCTTTTAGGTGGACACACCACACCTCCAGCAGCAAACACATCCCCGCATCCCATGTCCCTGTGTGTGCCGAGGGTCTCGGGGTCCTGCTCCGGACAACACCCACCTCATTGATGCGGATCTGCTGGAGCTCCTGCTCGGCTGCGGTCAGCGGGGCCGGCGCGGAGCAGGATGACACGTGCTTTTGGTAACCGCTCAGGGACACGTCCTCCTGCAGACAGAGGGACAGGGACAAGGGAAGCGTCGGGGGGTGGCCATGGCTGCAGGGCTGGATGCGCTCCCAGCCTGGAGGCTGCGTCTGAGCAGCCCAGCGTGTCTCGGGCTCTGTCCTTACCAGCAGGACCAACCCCAGCAGCGCTCTCAGAGGCTGCCAAGCACCCAGGAGACTAAAACAGCACAGGGGACAAACCTCCATGGGTGGGGAGGCACTGGGACAGGTTGCCCAGAGAAGCTGTGGATGCCCCATCCCTGGAAGTGTCCAAGGCCAGGCTGGACGAGGCTTGGAGCAACCTGGTCTAGTAGAAGGTGTCCCTGCCCATGGCAGGGGGGCTGGAACTGGGTGGGCTTTAAGGTCCCTTCCAACCCAAACCATTCCGTGAGTTTATGATTCTAAATCCCACCAGACCACCCTGCCCCTCCCTGGACACCCACAGCTGTGGCAGCACGGCTCCTCCAGCTGATTTCCAGAGCTCATGAGCACAAGAGAGAGGGAAAGACAGAGACCAGGGCCCGGGAGCAGTGGAGAGGGGCACCGAGGGCAGCCGCCGAGGATGCTCCCTGCCTCCCATCCGCATCAGAAGCCCTAGAGCAGGGCTGGTGCCCGCGAATCCCTGGCTGTGCAGCTCCCCCTGGGAAAAGCCTGTGGAAGAGAAGGAGGAACCTCCATCCCTCAGTGCTGGAGTGACACTGCCACCACCTGGCGCTCCTCTTCTCATCCAGGTAAAGCTCTGGATGTCTGAACCTTCCTCCCACCTCTTCCACAGTCTCCAGCACAGACAGACGGACCATAGCAGCGCAGGCAGGAGAAAGCGGCGGCCCCCCAGGAGACTAAACCGGTGTGGGGGACAAACCTCCGTGCTGTTCCCTCCCAGCAGCATCCCACCTTCCACCTGGCCTCCGCGCTGAAGCCAACAGGCTGCCCAGTGACCACCACCGTACCTTCACTGTTCCAAACATCTCGTCCTTTATGTGCCCCCCGCCGAACTCCTTCTTCACCGTGGCTCTGGTGGCAGCATACAGCATCTTCAGCCGGACCTGGGCGAGGAGCATATAGATTTTTATATATATGACAAGCTCACGTGTTAACATGGCACTAAATCTATACAGGATATAAATTATATAAAATACATAACAACTACATCTAGGTATATACGTGTGTGTATACATCTGCACGTTAACAGGGCAGTGAATCCCGGTCCTGCCGACA
>NW_010249779.1:4061-7183 GCF_000690775.1 Eurypyga helias
GAACCCAGCCTGCCTGGCCCTTTTTAAGGCTGATTTTGGAGCGGGGCCCGGAGATGAGCCAGCAGCCGCCCTGCGCCAGCCCTCGAGCACAGCAGGGCCAGGAGAGTCCGTGCCAGCGCCCGCCCTCCCCAGCAATGCTTTTGGCCAGAGCCGTGGTGGGATGTCTCCATCCCGGCCCCGTGGCCCGCTCCCCTCCCTACATCCCGGTCCCTCCACCTCCTCACTCAGCACTGCAAAGAGGAGAGATACAGCCCAGTGTATCTTATTCTGTCTTAAAAAACTCCCCCATCCCCCAAACGGTCCCTGCTTCTTCATAACCCGGGCATGGTGATGGAGGATGTGACCGCTCCTTCTCAGCCCCAGGACATCATCAACCAGGACAGCATCTGCCCCCCCTCCAGAGCACACCGGGGTGTCCCAGCCCGCCGCGGTGCTCACCGGGGAGCTGTCGGGGGACCAGGAGATGAAGAGCCACTCGTAGCCCTGGGCGTTCTGGCTGTCCAGGCGGTACAGCACGTAGCACGGCTGCTGCTCGTCCAGCAAAGGCAGCACGAAGGCGTCGTAGTCGGCATCCCAGCGCCGGGACAGCTCTTTGTGGGCTCCCAGCACGAGCTGTTCTGGAAGGAGGAGGCAGGAAGGGTTGTGTTAGATGAAGACAAGGCTCACTTTGCAGGACTGTGTAGCGGCTCCCCCCCAGCACCAGCAACGTTGTCCTGTAGAAAAACAAATGGTGATATCAAGCCATGTGCAGGAGTGTACACCCCCAGAGGTGATGCCATGGATGCCAGCATCCCACTGCCTCCTGTCAACCCTCTCCTGCACTCCTCAGCACCAAGGTCTCCTCTCCGGCCTCCTTCCGCTCTGCTCCCTCCAGGCCCTGTAATCCCCAGCTATCCCCACTTGCTCAGCGGGGAAATCCCACCTGGACAAGCTCTAGGGGCACTAGCATACCTCACCATGGATATCAGGAACCACTTAGATTTGGGGTGCTGCAAGAAAATAAAGATCCCATAGCAAAAGCCAGGATGAAAAGCTAAAGCTGCTCTCATTGGATTCCCTGTAACCTCAAAAGGTAAAAATCTGAGCTGATACCCGAAGCAGGGGTCCATGGGGACCAGGGGATGTCCCAGAGACCCCAGCCTGGGGAGGGACCATGCTGCCAGGAGAGCCCCAGCCTCTGGAAGTGACCTACATATTTCACACACGTGGTAGGGTCTCAAGTATCTGGCGGGTGTGTTTTTCAGCTGCTACGCAAGCGGTGGTGGGGCTGAGCACCCTGCGAGCCGGGCAGCACTCGCCTGGGATTTCAACACTGGTGCAGGCATCCTATAAACATGAAACCCCAAGTGTGAGGGTCAAACCAAGCTTCGGGACTGCTGGTTCCGAAGGTTGCTGGAAAACAGCCTGGTTTTTATTCCATTTTTAGATGTAGAAAGGTCTGGGGGGAGATGCTGGGACTCGGAACAAGATGTCAGAAAATCTGGAGGTGCCAAAGGAGGATAAGTTGGTGCCTTGGACAGCTGGAACTCGAGGGAATGCTCAGCCTGGCACCCACCTTGCCTGCACTTCTGCCCATGGCCTCATTGCCCACGGGAACCCCGTGGCTGGGGCACAGCCTTCTCCTTCCCAACCCATCCATCCAGCAGCTCCAAATCCTGTGGCAGGAAAGCTTTTAAGGAAAACAGTTGAGAAATAAAGGGTTTGGGATGAATTACTCTCATCCTGCTTTCAATCCGAGCAGGGCATCCCCCCCTGACTACAGCACATCCCTTCCCTGCCCAGTGCCGCCCCGACACGGCACCTGCCATCCCACACTGAACCTGTAATTACCTGTGCAAGAAGGGCACGTGTTTCTGGTACAGCAACAAGGGCAGCAGAGGAAAAGGTGCTGAAAACACTTTATCTTCAGCAAAACTAAGAAATTGGAAGTGTCCAAGGCCAGGCTGGATGAGGCTTGGAGCAACCTGGTCTAGTGGAAGGTGTCCCTGCCCATGGCAGGGGGGTTGGAACTGGATGGGCTTTAAGGTCCCTTCCAACCCAAACCATTCCATGATTCTATGAAAACTACCTGTTTTGAGAAAGAGAAACAGAAAGAGCTCAAGGTACCCCTAAACTAGACATAAAGCCCTGCAAATGGCTTTGTGCATTGCAAAGACCTGGAATCCCAAAGAGATTGCAAGGAATTTTAACTGGCCAAACCCACTGGCAGCTCGCGGGTGTCTCAATCTGCCAAACATCCCGACACCTCACACCCGAGGAAATCAGTGCTGACTCACTCCAGGCTATTCCCGGGCTGTGCCCAAGCCAGACCCTGGCTGTGTCGCCCTAAGCCAGCAGCTTCCAGCTTTCCCCTGAGCTGGAGGAGCTGCTTATTCCCCCGCCCCTGAGCAGCTTTTCCTCCCTGGGAAGCACGGGGAAAGGGAAACCCAAAGCAGCCGCCCTTCAGCAAGGTGTCATCGTCAGCAGCGGCCGTTGCAGGCTCCCTTTCTGCAGGGTGCTGCTGCTGGAGGAAGGGCAGCAGGGAGCGTTTCTGGCCCCCGAGGTGCCCCCGGCGCTCAGCTGCAGGCAGGCTGCCACGCTCCAAAATGCCCGTACAAGGCAGCCCTGCCCGCAGCTCGGGCAGGCGCCATGGGGGACGCAGCGCAGGAGCCCGCAAAGCTCAGTGCACACCGAGGAAACGCACCCAATGGGGAAGACCACAAAGCCAGCCTCATCCAGAAACCTGCTGACCGTGAGGATTAGGGCATCACTGCAAACCCCATCAGACCAGAAGTAGTTCTCGTGCCAGGAAAGCATTGCTGAGCCTCAGTGCATAACCTGCTCCCCCACACACCTTCCCCATCCCACCTTGGCTTCTCCTGGCCTGCCCCAAAAGGCAACACCACCCCAAAGGGTTGCTCAGCCATAGCTGCTGCCCTGGGGATGCCCGGACACAGAGAATCTGCCGTAAGGCTCCTTACACCATCTTCTTCTCTTTCTACCCACTGCTGCGTGCCCTGACATGCCCCAAGGGTAATGCCTTGGAGGGCAGAAGGTTTTCTGCAAGCCATCTGCAGGGCTGGAGGCTCCTCTTCCACATCCCTTCCCGTGCAGGCAGGGGCAGCTGGCGAGTCATAGAATCA
>NW_010249780.1:0-7149 GCF_000690775.1 Eurypyga helias
CGGTCGGTGCGGCGGAGGAAAGCGTGGAAAGGTGAGTCCGAGAGAGGGGGCAGCCGGCCTCCCTTTCGGCTGCGCTTGTGTGAGGGGGAATCTGACTTCGGTTCTAAACCTTAACGCAAAAGCTTGACATGGGAACGTAACTCACAAGCTCTTCTTTTTTTTTTTTTTTCTTTTTTTAAAGTGTTAATTTGATTAAATTGTATTCAGGACACAAATCCCTACAGAAGCGGGGCCGTTGACCCATGCGGTCTCACTTCCCAGCTGCCCAGGCTGTCAGTGCTAGCAGGTGCTGCAAGCGCGGCGTAAGGAAATCACTTTCCTGGGGTTGCTGGTCTCCCGCTGAATTGACCTTGTTTTTAGCAATATGACATCTTTTGCAAAACTTGTGTAAACCAGGCCATAGTATGCCTAAGAATGTGCAAGGTACAGTAATGAGTGTAATCAAGTGTCTAGTGCATGGTCCACTCACTTGGTAAGAGGAAAAAGCCGAAAGACAAGGAAAACTGACATGAATGTTAGTTTAAATCTCTGAATAAATGATGTTAAATGTAAATGTAGACTGATTTGTAGTGCCCACTTTTTTACTGTATTTTGTTTTCTAGATTCAGAGTTGTTACAATCAAAGCAAGTAGTAAGAGGACTGTTGTATTTAAAATTTGTAATTTTCATTGTTACAACTGAGTAAATTGTAGTTTGAGATGTTACAGTTTTTGAAAAAGCGTAACTTTGCCTTCAGTCGGCACATTTAGGTTTTTTTCCTCTGATATTTTTTATGTTGTTTCCTTTGAGTATGCATGCTAAACCCATCTGATTAGAAAAATACACGGTGCGGATGATAATGGGACTGTCAGGATGTCTAATCCGCAAGGGTAATCGTGGTAAACAAGCAGAGAGTGACTTGAGGAAAGTGCACATCAGCTTTAAAAAATTATACACCATCCTTCCATGTCAGCGTGTCTCAGCTTTGCCATACCTCTGCGCATCCCAGCCTTTGCCATCCAGTTTGCACCCAGGCTCTGTCATGTCGGTTCAGCACCTTCTCCAACGTTGCCATCTCTTTTCATTAGCATCTCTTAAATCCTCTTCTGTCGAATGCCTTGAAACGTGATGCAAATTACCTCTCGTGTCTTCCATCCCTGGCCACATCCATGTCCCTGGCTGTGACAGCTTACATAAAGTGGGCAGGGAGTGAATTTGCATGGGTAACGTTGGCCTGTACACACGTGCACGCATGTCAGCAACGTGCGTGTTTATATTTCATAGACACTCGCTCAGAAATGCAAAACACCTGTGCTTTAGCTCTATTCATGTCCTTGCTATCTTCACTTTTGCGAGTTACTTGGGAAATGAGTGCACTGGCAGGGATGTTGGCAGACTGATAGATTTTAGACCGTGGTTACAGGAGCCTTGCACAGAGCTTATTGTCTGTACAGAGGCACGGATCCCTGTTATCATCTTAACCTGTACTAGCAGCAGAAACAGCACAATGTGGTTGGTCAGCCAGCTGTAATTTGTAATTTACTGTGTTTTAATTTAGTGTTATGTTTAATATACACAGCTATTTCTCCAGTCTAAAATATGATGCATTCATAGAAAATGGTCTGCAAAAAAATTTTAGTAGATCTTGGAAAAAATTGAACTATATTACTAATAATTTATAGATATAGAAGGGGAACTCAGTCCAAATAATTTGATTTATTTAAAAGATTATTTTGCTACTACAAGGTGTCAGGGACTCAACCATCAAATGGATCAAGGATAATCATATGCATTTCATTCTAAAACTATAAATGATACATATAGGAATACGCAGTGTGGTATGTAGTGTATGCACATCCCGGAGTACCCGTGAGAGGTAGTATGTTTGGCAGATCTTTAGTGCTGAGGTTACTAGGCTATGTGTATAAATTACATGCATTTTCAGGAGATAGGAGTGCCCACAGACTGGAAAATGCAATATGCTGTAGCAGATAGTAACAAAGTTTGAAAAGTGTGCTTTTAGAAGAGGTCATAGGATTTAAGAACTGTTGATTTAAACTGTTATACATAATGAGCAATAAGGGTAAGGTGGTGCAGCCTGCTTACTATTTTTTCGGCCCCTTGGGCTTGATCCAGTAGCCTTTATACAGAGCTGGTTTCCATGAGAGTGTGGCAGAGTTAAATCTGCAGGTTAATTTACAAAACCTCCCGATCATTGAAGAAAAAAGCTGCACCTTGTCTGCAAATCACATAGGTGCTTTTAAGTCCAGCGTCCAGTCTCTGAAGTCCATTTGTTGCCTGTACTGGTTGACACTTTGGAACTGCAGACAGTCAAACATCCCATACACAACATACATAAGGTACAGCTGAACTACAGCTGTTGCCAAGTGATGTAACAAGGATCATGTAGGTGGAGGTCAAACCCCGAAATAAATCCCAAAGACTTACCAGGGTTGAAGGCTGTGTGAGGATTTGGAACGTGCCTTAAGTAAAATGATGTAAGTGATCCGATGCAGCTTATCACTGCTTCCATAGGAATAAACATTTTTGAAAGCCTCAAGAACAACAGTGTCTTGCCAATATATTACAAATATAGAAGATTCATTATGACATCCTATGTAAAGTCACTTTACTTTGTGACAGTGGTACGTATTTTACCTTGAAAAGATGTTTTTGGAATTCTGCTGTATTTTCTGTCTGTAGTCCTTTTAATCTTTAAATAAATGAGCTTTATGAATATTAAGTGGTGGCATGAACAGCTTGATCAGACATCATTACTCGATAAACAACTACATTTACTTCATATCAGAAATGCTAATATTTGTTTGGGTAACAATTTTGAATTAAGTTAGGGTGAGTTCACATATTCTGCCCGAAAGGGGAACTGCTAGAGCAGCCCAAATGTGAACTCTCAATGTTCTCTCTCGAGAGAGAGACCATGGTCACTCAAACTTCCTTCATGAGTGTTTAAACTAGTACGCATTACTGGGCAATTTTGACAGGCTACGCCGTTCATTTTGGCAGCTTCACTGATAGCCAGCAACTGCTTAAATTTGGTGTAATTTGTAATATTTAGATTTGTGCCTGTGTGCTGGGTGTTATACAATATGCTACTGAGCATGTGAAAAACCGTCCGAAAGCTAGGCCACAAGGCTGCTCCGAGGCCTTGCCTGTGTCTAGGTGGCAGGGGTGCTGAAAACTGACTTTCCTGCCGCTGCTCTGCTGTGGTTCTCGGGGCACCGCAAACCCACGAGAAGGGATGTGTGAGCGTATCCCATAAACTGTTAGTAGGAGGCTCCGGAAAAAGGGGGAAAACTGGTTTGGTCTTGCTTAACTTGAAGCAGACTTGAGAAGTTTCTCGGTTTTGAGGTGCAGCTCCTAAGTGCAGTGGGATTTGCTGCAAATGGGTGAATGGACTGGAGAAGTTATTACTTGAGAAGGGGAGTTACAGCTGTGAACTGGGTGCCACCTCTGTTTGGCCTGGAGTTAGATGCCCGGTTATTTTCAGTCTCCCATTTTAGCTTCAGCTGTTTTGTAATGTTTAGCATACGTATCTTCCTTCTCAGTCTCTTATTCCTGGGCACCTGCTTTTCTGCATGCCTTCTGTAGGAAATCACTGGATGGTAGAGCTCCTTAAATACTGCAGCCTTCGTACCTCAAGTTCTAAGTCTTTAATGTTACAAAGAGATAAGTACAACCTGATTTTCAGAATTAGGAAATGCTTATGTGAATCTGAACTTTTCATACGTTACTTGAACTCGTATTTGTTGCCAAACAGCTGTCTTGATAAAACATGTCTTCTATACCAGACAATGCATATAAAATAATTTGATACAAAACATCAGTTGCTATTGGATCCAAAAGGAAGAGTTTAAAAAAGTACATGAACTATGTCAGTTTGGAGTAGGGAGAGCTATGACTAATGTCTGATTTCTTACATTTTTAATAGCACAAGACACCTTTCTTGTTCAGCTCTAGTTTCAGTCCGTACTGAAAAGTAGTGTTCTTGAGCTTGGAATTATTCTTCATTTCTTTCAGGTTAGTACAGTTAGTAGCGAGGAAAGAAATACTAAGTGACAAAGCATGTTAAACTGCTGCTTAAGTCATTGGTAAAGCTGTCAGTCTTTCAAGAGCCAGGATTGTTTCAGGTAAGCTTTATATTGCTCTCTGACACTGGAAAATTCTTCAGCCTGAGGCAGTTTTTGTTTTCCATAGTTTGACTTGGTGTGCTTAAAGATAGGTCACTGAGTTCAGGAAAATTAAAAATTGCCAGGATACTTTAAGGATCAAGTTGTCCGGTTTGGTTGCCTAAAACTGGGTGAGTGTGTGAGGAGTGAGGGGAAAAAAACCTGTGAGAAACAGCTCTGCAGACACCAAGGTCAGAGAAGAAGGAGGGGAGGTGTTGTTCCAGGTGCTGGAGCAGAGATTCCTTTGCAGCCAATGAAGAGGACTATGCTGGAGCACATACCCCCTGTGGAGAACCCAACAGTGGAGCATGTAGATATATCCTGAAGGAAACTGCAGCCGGTGGAGAGGAGCCCGTGTGGGAACAGGTTCTCCTGACAGGAACTATGGCCCATGGAGGACTCATGCTGGAACAAGTTTATCCTGAAGGACTGCAGCCTGTGGGAAGGACCCACACAAGAGCAGGGGAGTGGTGTGAGGAGGAAGGAGAGGAACCATTATGGACTGACCGGAACTCCCCATTCTCCACCTCCTGCACTGCTGGGCGGGGTGGAGACAGTGGGAATGCAGGAGTGAAGTTGAATCTGGGAAAAAAAAGAGGGAGGTGTTTTTGTCTTTCTCAACATCAAACTTTATTTTAATAGGCAATATTTAAATTAATTTTCTCCAATTTGGGTCTGTTTTGCTTGTGATGGTACTTGGTGCATGATCTTCCTGTCATTATCCCAACCCATGAGCTTTCGCATCTTACTTTCTCCCCCTGGACTGCTGGCAGGGGTGAGTAAGAGAGCAGCTAGGTTCGTGTCTGGCAGCCAGCCAAGGCCAACCTCAGTTCTTAAAACTGTCTGGTTAGTGGGTTTAGGGTTGTAGGCCCCAGCTAGCTGGAGCTTCTCTCTGCTGCCTGCTGCCTTACAGGAAGTGTTCACACAGTCTGCACCGCATTAAAACACAGTCTGCACCGCATTCCGGCTGGCTGACTCCTGAAAGCTCCGTGCTCGTTTTCAGCTGCTCCCTAGTCAGTCACTTGCCAGGTGTTGGATCCAGTTTTGAAATGCTGATCTCCTCCCTAGACTGTTAAACACCTTGATCATTAGGAACCTGGGAGGCCTGGAAGGAACAAGTATTTCTCCTTTATCAGCCAGTAATTTGTCAGAATTGTATGTCCTTCGTGCAGGGCCAAACCATGTTGCTTCAGGAGGTCTCACCTCATGTGCTGTACCCAAATTACTGCATTGCTTATTTCTGCTAGTCCTGTGTTCAGACCCTCTCTACCACAGCTGGGCATGCGTGGCACAGTTTAATAATGGACCTTCATTCACGCTCCCTACCTCTTTCCAAAAATACATTGACATATTTTGTTGCTGAATAGTAGGGTTGTGTTTCTGTGAAATATATTTTGTTGCGTAATAGTAGGGTTGTGTTTCTGTGAAATTTTTCCCTCCTCCTCTTCTTCCACTTTCTGAGAGCAGAATAAGAGTTCAGACCCCACTGTACGTTGCATTTGGATTTTACAGCTGAAATCATTGTAAGGGCTCTGAAATGAGTTCTAATTTTGCCTACATATTTTTATTTTATAACTTCTTACTCTCTGCCTTTCTAGGGTGAGTAAGCTCCATTCTTCTTTCTCTCCCATTTCTGTGTCCTTGATCATTCTTGCCATGCTTTTATTCTGCAGTCTCTTTCTGTTTAAGAGAAGGACTAATCATGTTCCAGATCAGTCAGCACTGTTGTTTCATGGAGCAGTTTTAGTGTTCTGTGTGTCACTAACACTTTCCATGTGTATACATCACTAGCTACTGTGTCAGCAAGCCTGACCTGCCCTGAGCAGGCCATTTCACTGAGCTGTGCATATATAGCGTTCAGGTTCCCTTTCTGAGAGCATATGGTTAATTTCAAAGCATATAAGCACGTAAACTACTACGGGCTTTTCACCTGTATTCATTGATTTCCATTTACCCACGCTGCACGTCTCTTGCCATCAAACTGAGAAACTCATCCAGTGTCTGTGGGTCACCCTAAAGTGCACTCCTCTTTTGTTTCTCTTGCCCACAGTACTTCTTGCTGTCCCGAGATCATCTTGTCTCACTGCTCCTTCTTTTCATCAGCATCATTAATGGGAGGTTTTCCTATGGCACCCTGAGGAATATTGTTCTTAACCTTTTGTAGTGGTGAAGGTGACCGCTCATCCTGTTCTTGCTTTCTGTCTTCTAAGAAGCTAGTTTTTCACCCAAACCCAGTTGGTTTTGTATCCTATGACTTGTTCGCTGGCACAGCTTTTGGAACTCTGAATAAGGTATACAGCTGTTTGCTGTGTTCAGTGCTGCACTAGCATAATCAAACCATTCCAGGAGATTAGGAATATCTAAATCCTATATCTGTTAGCAGTGTCTAATTCCAGTCTAGTAATATCTCATTTTAGGAGATTAGTAACACCTGGAGAAGCTATGTCAGTTTGAAGTTTAAGGAAATATTGTAATTACTGATTTTAACCAAACTTTCAGGAGCTGCTGCAGAAATGACAGGTCTGAAAATCCATACGTCACACTTACAGCTTTTGAAATATGGAAGGAATTCACTGCTCTCCAGGTTCAGAACCAATCTGTCTTTTCAGTAAGATACTCCATGTCGCTGCAAGGAAATTATCTACATCATCCCTAGTCTTCAGAAGATACCATAATTCTACTGTTTTAACAAAGTTATTTATTTTGTTGGAGATAATAAACCAGGTGACACTTGTTTAAGGGCTGCTGTAGGTAGACTGGTGGCAGGGTTGTTGTTGGTAGGTGACAGAACTAGTCAAGCTCTTAACTCAGTGATAACTTTGTGTTGGAAATACATCCTTAGAAGAAAGTAAATGCTTTGTTACTTATCTTATGAAGCATTTCTGGTTTTCCCACCATCAGGCTTTTAGAACCTTGAACTAGAATAAAGTGGAAGTTTAATGGGGGCACATGGAGAATTCATAACACTGTTCAGCGGAAGAGC
>NW_010249780.1:7180-32395 GCF_000690775.1 Eurypyga helias
TCCCTTCTCTGATGTGATGGAGAGTTTTGTTAGGATGTAAAAATCAGTAATTTGGCTGAGATTTAAAGGAGAGTGGGGTCGATACAAAAGCATTAAAGTCCAAGCAGCTCACGCCACCTTACTCTTACAAGTTCTCTTTTGTGGGACTTGGTACAGCTCAAAGCGGTGGAAATAGGCAGCAAGAGCAGTTGTTAGTAAGAAGCAGCAATTTGCTGCTCTGCCTTACTTTGAGTATGTGCATAACAGTTTGTCAGCGGGAAGCACGCTGGCCTGTTTTAACATGGAGCGGCCGTGACACCCTGGCTGCTGCCTCGTAGACTCCTGTTCTGACTCCAAGTCTTGGAACCCGGGCAGTGAGACAGAGTGTAACTTGTAGGCTACTTTTGCAGACTTTGAGCTGAGTGTTGAAGAAATCAGTAATAACAGAAGGAAAATCACATTTTCTTCTTACCTTGAATTATGTTCAAATTAGTACATGAGAAATAGGAGTTACTTTAATACTCACTGTTATGGCAGAGTACGTGTTCTAATCAGCAACGCCCTGCTGCCCATCATCTCTCTAGTTCTGCTAGAGAGAATCTGTGTTACGAAGTATGTAATAGGTGTTACAAAGTACGTAATAGAAACAGTAATTGTAACTAAAAATGATTTATTAAAAGTTTCTCTAGAGATTACATATTTTTGGCATCATACCAGAGATGATGCAGAGAGGTGGGGGTTGGTCTCTTCTCCCAAGTGACAGGACAAGAGGAAACAGCCTCAAGTTGTGCCAGGGGATGTTTAGATTGCATGTTAGGAAAAGTTTCTCCAGCTAAAGGGTTTTCAGGCATTGGAGTGGGCTGCCCAGGGAAGTGGTGGAGTCACCATCCCTGGAGGGATTTGAGAGACGTGTGGACGAGGTGCTGAAGGATACTGTTTAGTGGTGGTGTTAGCAGTGCTGGGTTAATGGTTGGGTTTGATGATCTTAAAGGTCTTTTCTAAGCTAAAAGATTCTATAAAAATAAAAAAAAGGTTGTATATGATTCCCTTTAGTTGTCTGGGACTTGAGTGGAGGGTAGGTCAGGTGTCTGGTTTTAAAGAAACTAGATGAATTACAGAGACCTAATCATGGATTGTGAGCTTTGTTTCAGGAATAATTCAGGGCAGAATGTTAGTCCCTGTAAGGTCTGTATTTAGTTTGCTGCTAAAGCTGGATGTTGTACGGCAGTGAGACAGAGGATTACATGTGAAAAGGGGGTGATAGATGGTCAGGGGTAGTTGAAAGATCCCAAAAGAATTTCATTCTAGTCATATCTGAAACAAAAAAAGTTCCTCATGGCAGTTTGAAAACTAAAAAAACCAAAATAATCAAAATTCAAAGCTTTCACTGAAAGTCTTTCAGTCCCGCATTTTTCAGTCACTTGTCTTGAGTCTTAAAACCTGTTTTGCAGGTGATAGATGTGATATGAATTTAGTAAGTCATTGAAGGCCAAATCTGGAAAGGAATTTAGGTCGGTTTCCTAAATCTTCTAGGAGTTGGGCTGCTAACACATTAACAGACCTTGTCTTGAAGCAGTAGAATGAAAATGATGTGGAAATAAATGGACACTCCCCCCCATCCCCCACCCCCAGTATGTGTTTAATGCAGAGTTTAGATAATACAGAATTAATGTATGGCAAATATTAAGCTAAGGGATGTGCTTCATTAATTATCTGCTTGGTTAATACGCATTTTCAGCATAAAGAACATCATAAAATAGATAAAATTAACACAAGGGGTTCAGGTTGAAGTGGAATAGGTTGTTCTAAGACATGTATTGCCTAGCTTTTTTTGGTTGGCTTTCCTAACTATAACCTTCTTTAATAAGATTTTCAATGCAGTTTCACTAGGGGTAATAGGTATGACAGTGTAGGGATTCAGTTGGCCCAGAGGCTAAAAGGAATATAGTGTCATGTAACCCTTTTCTTTGGTCATGATGGATTTTCTCTGTTATATATTACTAGCACGTTTTTTCTGTCTAGTGCAAATAAATCAAGAAACAGGTCTCATGTTCTGTGTGTAAATGTCACTGGCTGTTCTTCAAATGATTGAATTTGCTTTTTGCTGTTTCACTGTTTTAATAAATTGCTCTTTTTAAGTATTGAGCATACTTCATTTGCAGCCTTCACAAAATGTGTTTTTATTTTGTTTTCCCCATTTCAGCTGTCATTTAGATGTTGGTATGTAAAGCAAAATGGCAAAAATCAACACCCAGCACTCCTACCCTGGCATGCACAGACTGTCTGTCAGAACTACCGATGAAGATATAGAAAGGCTTGAAAATGGCTGTGTCAGGTAAGGTATTCCTTTCAGCACAGTCAAGAGGGCAGATTGCTGTGTAATTTGTGGCACTCATCTAGCTCTGCGTTATGGGGGTGTTGCAAACGTGATATTGTTGACCCAGTGGGCTTAACAATGTCAAGTCACTTAAGTACGGAAGAGGCAACAACAGGAAGGTTGTCATGCCTTGCAGCTCTGGAACAAGAATCTGTATTACCTCAGGAATAAGCCCCATTTTCACATCAGTGGGAATTACACTCAGTCATTAAGGAGAAACTTCTTTCTCCCGTCACCATGCAGATAGCAGGTTCTTTGATTCCCAAGGTGTCTGCAGGATTTGGAGGAAAAAGGATCCTCCCAGTGCCTGCAGCGATAAGCCTCGGGAAGTTTTTTGAAGGTGGCTTCTGCACATTGCCTGGTTCCTGTGATAGGGAACATTGTACTGTATAAAGAATATGGGTGGTTTTGTACTGGCTTTTCAGAGCCTCTCGCTGCACAGTGGAACTGCGAGGGTTTCGTTTCATTGACCTTTCTCTGTTTTGATACTTTTAAAGGGGCTGTTTAAGACGTGCCAATGAGCTTGCACTGAACATTTTACGTGGTACCGGTCATTCCTCTGACGTGGGAAAACCCTGCTGGGTCTGCAGGGAAGTCTACCTGTACAGACTGGAAAAGGTGTTAAGCTTTTGGCTTGTTACAGCCAACCACCTCTGCTGTGTGGGCCTGCTCAGACTGTCTCTTGCTGTTCAGATGTGTACCCAGACTGGAGCACTCAGAATGCTGCTGGGCTGATAGGACTGCCTGCGTTACCATGATTTCAGATTGCCTGCCCCTAGCATCTAGTACGGAAGAAATCCCTGTCCTGTTTGGTCTTTTATTCTTTTAATTCTTACTGCTTTGCTTGCATGATGCCTTCTATCATGTAGGTGTAGCTACACTCATGGAAACGGAGCGGCTGTTACTCTGCGCACTATGGCTTCCTTGACTTGGTTATACTACCCCATCCGCGGTCTCCTTAGATTTGCAAGAGCCCTTTGTCTCCATTTACAGTGATACCTCAGGAACAGGGAAAAACACACATCCACACAAGCCTCTTCCTTTCCTTTTCTTAATGTCCTTTTTGTAGAGGATATCAGTGATTGGCAGCTCACAGAATGGAATTACTGGCATGGATGTGAGAGTGTGGTTATAAAAATTTAAATGCAGAATTAAATCACTATGCACATCTGCAGTTTCAGAAGCAATGACTTGCTTATGACAGATAGAAGGACTGAAATATGAATTACACTTGTTCATGATGATGATGCTGGTCTTGAAGAGCCATTTATTTAAAAGAAAGTTTGCTGTTATCAGCATTAATTACAGGAGCTCATAGATAAGTAAAAGGATACAATCTCACTCTCCAAAACAGGTCTCATTTAAGGTTTTTGTATTGCTGAAGTGAGTGCTAGTGATTATATGCAATACATTTCTAATACCACTCAAAGAATTGTGGTACACTTTTTTTTTTTTTAATTCAAATTTGGTTTAGAATATGTCTATACCAAAAGATGGATCCTATCCAAAATTTTAGCCTTCCGTAGTCTTGTAGCAAAATATACAACTATAGACATCAGAAAAGATATGTTTTGTAAAGTAGCAGCATTTCTCCTTTGCCTTTATCTTCCTCCAACTCCTGTTGGCTATAGTTCAACAAAGCAATTAAGCACATTACTTAGTTCTCATTAAAGTCAGTGGGTGTTAAATTTATGCTTAAGGCTAAGGATGTGCTTAAGTGCTTTTCTACTGTGGAACAAGGTATTACCAAGGAAAAGCATTCACTGAAACAGTTAACAGAAAGCTGCTGGTGATCTTTAAGCTGTCGTTCTCGGTTATGCTGGAGTAGGTGATTCATGTGCCCATATTCTTACAGCGTAGTTTATCTATTTTGTTTAAACAAAAGTCAACAAAACACAAAAATAACAAATGAGTCATCATTTTTAAAATCCAGACTCTGTACAGAAACAGCTCGAACAGGACGGCACATTAGCTTGTGGATACAGGCTGGCTGTCTAAAAGTTGGAAGCAGGATTCAACTGTGCCTTGCAGACACCTGGATTTCAGTGTCCTTATGTGAGTGAGTGTCTAAGTTCCTGCTGTCATCAGCGGAGACGCAGTGGGTACTGATAGTCAGTCGGTGGAGCCTAGGGAACTGTTCAGCTCACCCTGAAGCTGAATAGCTAGCTCTTCAGGCTTGTTTGGCTCCGTTGATTATGAGGGGTATTTAGATGCTAAAATAGGCATGTAAAGCTATTTGGGTATCTGAAGCATTTATCTGGGGCTACTGGGTATGAGGTGAGACCCGTGTGTGCTGGGGAGGTCAGATAAAGTATTTTGAGGTATTCCAAACCGTACTAGACTCCTATATTGAGGCAACTGAATCAAGCCCTAAGATGGCAATTTACTATAATGGGAACTTAGATACTCAGCTTACATTAGACACCTTAATTTAGGTTACTGCCATCTGGAGCCAAATCCTGCCCTTGGAATCTGGCTCATAGTAACTCAAAAGGGCTTCACCAATTCCTGTTTAACTGATCAGAACTTCAAAAAAATTACTACTAAATGAAAATTCTGGATTATTTGCATGCATTTTAGGTGAAAATGGTCTTTTAGGGTTTGCTTCAAGATCTTTATGCAAATCTAGAGCCAAATGAAGGCAAGGCAAGGGACAGATACAGAGCAGGTCCTGATGTAAGTATCCTTCCCAGAGCTTACTCCACTGGGTATCTCGAACGCATGGGAATAAACTGGCCTTCAGAGACCTGAAGAGAGGAGTGCATGTTTCCTTCCTTGAGGCATGGAGCAGAAACCTCAGTGTTATTGAGTTTTCTCTAAGATATAGAGATGCTGCCTACTCCTCTGGACATAAAATATTCTTCAGCACGATAATCCGCTGATATTTCTGCTTTGTAACCTGCTTTCTATTTCTTGGCACACTGCATATTCTTGTCTTGATTTCAGAGTGTGTAACACCCTTGGATAATGACGGCAGTGGCCATCAAACACGGCTGTATCAAAATAGAACATCACACGGTGTTGATTGTATTTCAGTATACTTAGAGAGGCTAATAAAATTGAGCTAGATCTTCTTCTGAGACCAGGAAAAGTCTGAGTGGCCCAATTTCCTGGTCCTGACCTCCGTGCAGGGTTTTCTGAGGCTGACAAAGAATGCACTCTGACAATCTTTGCGACCCTTATATTTAGTTACCTGTATTTAGAGCAAATATAACAACTTAATGTACATTCACTAAAAGCATTTGAGGTACTGCAACTTAGTGAGATACTGTTAATTATCTGGGCACTGATTGAACACAAACTTTTAATCCATCCAAATGTGAAAAAAAAGATACTGGCCTAAGCCTTCATGAAAGGCTATTTCTGCAAAATATGTTTTTTTCGTATCTGAATTGTGACAGAATAATTTTCTAAGAGCTCCCACTATTTTATTTTAAAAATGTATTTTCAGGATTCAAAAATATAAGTAATTGGTAAGTGAGATCAGAAATAGCAATATTAGAATTTACTGCTGTCGAAGATCACACCAAATGTATATTTTTCTGTAAAAAGGAATGAAAGGACTTAAAAACAGCTATAGCAGTGCAGTTTAAAAGACTGACCACTCCAGTATCCTTTCTCCAGCAGGACTGTAGGCAGATGCCTCAGGGGAAAAAAAAAAAAAAAAAGGCAGGCAAACTACAAGTATCTGCAGCATACTTTCCTCTGATACTCTCCCAGCATCCAGCTGAGGAGACTTCTTGAGGTGGATGCGGACTCTGTGTTATCTGGTAATCCGTAATGGATTTCTGTTTCCATGAGTTTGTTCATTCTCCCCTAGAATCCATGCTAACTTTGGCAGTGAGAAGATGCTCAACACCCACAACATAAACTAGGTTATAAAAGTTTTTCAGTACTAAGCAGTGTCTATTGGTCTATTGGTGTCTTCTTATTAGAAGAGAAGAAAGCAGTTAGCAGGTTGAGAATTCTGGGAGTGGCAGGACCTATCTTTTTAGCATGGTCCTTTGTCTAAAAATAATGAAGTTTTAATTCTCCGTTTGGTAGTTTCTCAGCTGTGAGTACACACAAAATTGAGTTGCTAATTCTCCTTTTGTGGGCATCCAGAATGCTGTTGCCAGTTCTTATGAGGCTGGAAAGTATCATTATCCTCAGTCTTTTCCTGGCAATACAGATTAATAGAACCACTGGAGAGTTCTGGTTTGCATTACAGAGGGGAAAAAAGTGATCCTTGATGAATGTGACAAAGCACTGTAAAAGGGAGTACTAAAAAAGGAAAACCACAGTACAAAACAATGCTAGTGAGGCCTAGTGAAGTCCAGGTTCCAGTGAAGTCAGTTTCAAAACGCCATTGCACAGATTCACAGAGTGGTAGGGGTTGGGAGGGATTACTGAAAGATGAGGCTAAAACTTCATCTGTTTTTCTCAAATGCTAATGATTTCAGTGCTAGTAAGTAGTCACAGGAGCTGGCTACCTGCACATAGCTTAATGTGATAATCCCTGTCTGCAGCTGTGGGCACCTGGGCTGTGGTGGTGTTTTCCGTGGGTGGCAGTAGCCTGGGAGGCTTCCCCTCATGGCTGCCAGAGCGGCCCTGGAGACCTGTGGTCTGCTCTGCTGTGCAGTAGGTGAAGTTTCCATCCTAATGCCAGCAGTTGTGCTGCTGGCAGCAACAGGCTGGTGGGAACAGCCGTGGTGCTGCTCAGGACTATCATAGAATCACAGACTGGTTTGGGTTGGAAGGGACCTTAAAGACCATCTAGTTCCAACCCCCCTGCCATGGGCAGGGACACCTTCACTAGACCAGGTTGCTCAAAGCCTCATCCAGCCTGGCCTTGAACACTTCCAGGGATGGGGCATCCACAAGTGCTGTAAAACCCCCATCTTCCTTTTCAATCCAGGCAAGAGGGAAAGCAAAGAGATATGGGTGTTTGCTTTGAGTCATAGAAAGGAACCGCACTGGTAGAAATTCCACACTCTTAAACCCAAACAATGTCTAGGAGAACACCACCAACTAAAGCAGTGGGCAGTCACTTTATAGTCCCGTGGGGATGAATTCCACGTTGAAGGAGAGCTGCTGATGCCTTACAGGAGGAGTTAGAGTGGAAAACATACTTCCCACTGCTGTGTATCTGCACACCAGGGTAGTACTGACCAGTAAGGAATCAGCTCTGAGCTTGCTGGAACAGACAGCAGAGCCTCTGCTGACTTAATTTTGTGTTGGATGGCTCCAGAAAAGTAGGAATGTAAGCTTAGCTCTGTGTTTATCACATGTATGCCAGATTACTAGGAAGAGGACAATTTGCTGCCTTGTTTCCTGATGTAGTGGTGGAAAGAATCAGGTGGGGGAGAGTCTGCTGGAGGCTGTATGGAATTTATTTTTTTTAAATGGCTTTTGCAGGACCCATTCACTGTGTGAGGATGCATCTTCAGAACTGCAGAGAGTCATTTCGGTGGAGGGCAGACATCTATCTGAATCCCAGACAAGCTCATTCACAGGCAGGGGAGCAATGGCAAGGTAATGTGCTAATACCATTTCCAGTATTACGTTTAACTTGTTGAAAGAATCTGATCACAGTTTGGAGGCAAAGTAAGAAGAACCATCACTTTCCGAAGAAAACGGGTGGAGTGCAGCTGAAGAAAGTCTTTAAAAAGTAACAAACTACTTTTGACCTTGATTCTGAACTCATCACTTACTCGTTGCTAATAAAAATCTTAGAATCCTAGAGGTGCTGAATGAGCTCACACAGATTAGTCTGAATAAAAAAAAAATTACATAATCACATCTAAAAATACACAACTCTGAGGAAATGCATGAACTGAGTCCAGACTGTAAAGTAAATGGACAAATGTCCGGTTCTGGCTGATGGCTGATGCAATGTTTGTTTCCCATCAAATAAGACACAATGATTTTTCCCGTGTTGGTAAATGGCTCTGGCAAGTGAAGAGACAGGGAATAATGGATTGGGATCCTTAGTCAGCAAAATTCAAGTCAACCATTTGCTTGAGTCATTTACATTACTGGGACTTAAACTTACACAGAACTCTTCAGATCCCATGGTTACACACAATACAGACCATACGTATTTTAACTTACAAAACTAGAGTAATTTAAAGAGTGTTGTTTACACTTTAGCCTTTTAGTTGGTGGAGAATAAACCTGTATTCCCCTGTTTGGTTGTCACATAGTGACACCACTGCGTGTAGATTACAAAGTCTGCAAGAAGTTGATTTTAGGTGGAAAACATTTATAGGTGTGTGCTTTGTGTAAACATATAGCACATGAATATATAAACTAATGGAGAACTTCCTTTTTAATCTTTGTTTATGTTGTTCTTTACCCTTTTTCAGGATAGCTTGAATTACATGTGTGTAGCTACAGTTCCTTATGCTCTGAATACACAAGGAAGCCTGTGATGAAAACATGAATGCTTAGCAGTTTAAATATTACAGTAACACAGAATGTCTCGAATGCAAATTCTCAAGGACCTAAAACAACAGCCTCTGATGGACTTCACTGAATATCTTACTTTGAGATGTAAAGGACAAATAAGATAAAATAATATAGCATGACAAATCAGAAAATTGTATTTTTTTGTTCAGAGGCTCTCAATCTCAATTGGCAAAATCTGTTTGCTCCTTAACTAACAGGTCTCATCAAAATGCTTTATTTTCTGATGTAAGTTAGAACATCCATATTCGTAGTTTTCCATACCACTCCTTATGTGAAAGGTGAGTTTTGCTCGGGCAGTGAGAAAAATTCTCTAGCTTGATTTTATGCAGCCTTTTTGGAATAAAGTGAGGAATCAATTAAATAATCTTAGACTTTTATGTGGACCTTTGATTTTCTTTTGTGGTTTCGATACTCTTTGAATTCCCTTAACTGTTGGAAATTGTGGATTATTTATATGATTCTATCTTCATAAGGTGCTGAACAGCTAGAAATATATTTTTCTAATTTCTGATATGTGTTATTATTCCTGCCTTATTGTCCTTCGTATTTCATGGTAAGAGAATCTGGGCTAGATCTATGATGAAGTGTAGTTAGGCCCTTGAGAACTGCAATCAAGAGGCATTTACCATAAAATTTACATCCATAGAATCACAGACTGGTTTGGGTTGGAAGGGACCTTAAAGACCATCCAGTTCCAACCCCTCTGCCATGGGCAGGGACACCTTCCACTAGACCAGGTTGCTCAAAGCCTCATCCAGCCGGGCCTTGAACACTTCCAGGGATGGGGCATCCACAGCTTCTCTGGGCAACCTGTGCCAGTGCCTCACCACCCTCTCTGGGAAGAACTTCTTCTTGATATCCAATCTAAACCTCCCCACTTTCAATTTAAACCCGTTACCCCTTGTCCTGTCACTACAGGCCCTTGTAAAAAGTCCCCCCCAGCTTCCTTGTAGGCCCCTTCAGGTACTGGAAGGCTGCAGTAAGGTCTCCCTGGAGACAAATTGTTCATGTCAACCTTATTGTGGATTCTGAGCGTATGTAATGCCAGCTGGTGAGAATGTAAAGAACTTTTCTTGAGTGGCCCAAGGTCTCTGGAAGAAGTTAAGCATTGTTCAGGACTTCATTATGCTGTTTTTGAGGCCAAGTTTGGGAAATCTGAATTAACGCTACTTTTGTCCAAGCTAGACTACTGATAGGAAATAATACAATATATTAGGTGGGTAATCTCTATAATCACTTTTGTAGATTCCAGTCTCCATTATTTTCAGTTTTTCAGAAACAGGTTTCCTTTTGAAGTTTGACAGAAAATATGGTAAGGATTTGTAATGTGAATTAGTAGATAAAGACACATAATGATACAGTGATAAATTAATTATGGTGTCATGACTTTTTGCTTATCTCAGTGCTTAGCTAAAAATTCAGGATGATGAAATAGTGCTTCCTATGCAGTAGGGGGGTTTATGTCTGCAGACAGACCCTTTGAAATCACCGGGAGGTGGCTGAATTTTTATCCTTCCTTATTTCAAAGACCATCCTCCCTCATCAGGTCCCACTTTTGTTTCCACTGTGTGTACCGGCCCTTGAACATGTGATCCTGTGAGTATTTTATCTCCTAATTCTGTCAGTCCAGGATTCCCCCATTGTCACATGATGTCAGGAGTTGCTCAGAAGTCAGCTGTCCCACCACAGGCAGTTGGTTTGCCCCCACTTGGCAAGAATATTCTTCCGTTGCTCCTGCGGTGCTGGTACAGTGAACTAGGAACTGTTGTGTGAGATCCTTTCCTGACCCACTGCAAAAGGTGATGTATGAAACTGTGGGAAGCGACTGGGTTCACACAGTTAATCCATCATGTTTAATTTCATGGCAGTTGGAGAAGGTGAGAAAAATCCTTCTGTGCTACTCTTTGTGGGGGTGATTTACACCACCTGATGTTCTTGTCTGGTTCAGTCGATGTTGTATGTTTGTCCCATGCAGGCTATCGCGATTTGTCATATCCATGAGGTCGTGGGCCACAAGGCATTTGCACCATGAAGACCAAAGACCTGATTCTTTCCTAGAACGTATCCGAGGGCCAGAGCTCATAGAGGTGTCCAGCAGGCAAAGTAACATCCGCTCCTTTCTGGGTATCCGGGAGCGACCTGGGGGAGTAAACAGGTAAGAAGATGTGTTTGTACTTTAAACGAAGACAACTGAGGTTATGGCATTTTCTTGGCGATTATGATGTAAGTTTTATTTTAAGAAGAGGGTAAGGAGCTTAGCGTGGGAGATGAATAGACTATCTGATTCTGCCCAGGAATCTTCACATAACTGAAGTATTATGGCTTTCAGCAGGCTTTCTCTTTCCCCCTCAAACGCACTGTGGCAAAGATCTTGAAGTAAAGGATTTTGATCATGCTGCTTCAGCCAGAAGGATTTCTCAGAAGTGGAATTTTATCATATGCTACCTGTGCAACTTGATGTTGCTAAACTCCTCTCTACTGAAGATGAATTCAATTGCTGTTTCAAGAGTCGAGGCTGGTGCTAGTTGTGGCTTTGGAGGACATCAGTGTTACGCACGTTACCTGCCACTGTTAGGAAACTCCAAACAAGCGGTTGTGCAAAATGTGGCATTGCATTGTTACACCTACGTACTCAGGGGTTCAGCTGCTAACATCGCAGAATGCTTCTGATGCAGAAATGAGAAAATCTTTCAGCTGCTGACTTAACTTACTAGCACATGCTCAGTCTTTGGTATGGAAGGCAGGTTGAGTCTTATCTTGAATTTTTTCCAATAAAACAACAGAGGCTTGCAAGAGAAACCATTACGTGTTTACAGTCTTTTGACTTGGTGACCATGTGATACAGTGTTTTAAATTTAACTCCAGCTAAAAGAGGAAAGTGAAGTCCCAAGACAAAAGTGGACTTTCTGTTTGGTGTTATGCTTTGAAGCGTCGACTCCCGTGTTTTTTGGCATAGTTGCAGATGGGTAGGTAAGCAAGTAAAAAGTTGGTTTGTTTCAAAATCTTGGCTAGTAATTCAGATTAAAGCAAGAACCTTGAAGGGCTGTGCATGATACATGGTGTGGTCCAGCACAGCGTTATGATCTTTACTTCATCTACTCTTTAGAAATTCAGCTTAAAAGCACATTTTGTTAAATTATCCAGACTGGTGTCTGATTTTTCAGACATCTGCATCAGTAGCAACTGCAGGTTTGTAGTAATTAGAGAGGATCCTGGGCCAGCAAACCTCTATACAAAGCTATGAAAAGAAGTGCATTTGGGAGTATCCATCCTTGCCTTCTTAGTTTTACACTGTTGCCATGTGACAGTGACTCCCAGTTGTTCTATCATGAAGGCTTAATTCTGCAGCACTGGTAGGTGTGCTTGTTACTTATCCACAAGCCTTGACACTGCATCTGTGAAGAAGACTTGAAAGGATTGAAGAAAGCTTAAAGTAGTAGGCAAATGAGTACAGGGCTAAAAATAACGAGATGCATGTTGCCATGCACTAATACGCCTGAGAACAAGCCTCCGACATCAGATGTGGTCACAAATGTGTATGTCAAGCACATGGTAAAAGGAGACTGCTGCCTTGAAATAGTTATGCAAAGGGGCTTATCACTGCAGTCAAAGTTGACCTCCCTAATCTCATCAGTGCATATGTGAGAAGCTAGTAAGTCAGTCCGTCATGTCGGTAAACACGTGTATGAAATACCAACAGTCTTTACACTCTTTAATGTGTTTTATTTAACTCGCTGCAGTCGCTGGCCCTTGGCCAGGTTTAACATCAACTATAGCAACAACACCAACGAAGAGTAAGTACCGATAACTTCCCAACACCTTTCTACTAGGAGTTCCTTCTCCTTTTGCCTTTCCAGACTAGTAACATTTGTAGTATAAACTCCTTATCTCTTCCTAAGCCTTTCCTAAGAATGTAGCTTAATTACAAAGAAAGAACTAGTTTTCTTAGTATGAAAAGCATCCTTCATGCTCCCTGTGAACTCCTATTTGTACAAAGTTACCCTTACCTCTCAAGGAGTGAATATGATTAAGTATTCATTCCCTACTTTCTCTAGTTTGGCTGGCTGATTTTACTGCATTGCCAATTGATTTATTAATTCTTCAGTTTTTAAATGAGATTCGTGTGTTAATTTTCTAACAGTAATTTTCCTCCTTTAACATACTAGTCCCTTTTTGCAAATCAAGTGCCCCACAGATTTCAGATTGTCCAATGAGAAGTGGATACTGATCAGGGTACCAAGAAAACACTTGTGTGCAGTCTGAATGAGAAGTAACCACCTTTTTGAAATGCGTGTTTCAAATTCAGCAGATACCGTGGGTGTAGATGTATGGTGTATGATGCCTGAGTGACAGGCAACATGATGAGTCTTGCGTTGCAACAGCAGCTCTGGCAGAAGCTGTCCTTTGGAGTCTGTTTTATCTATTTGACAATGCATTTCACAGTGTTACACCATAGAGAAATCTCTTGAAAAGGTGAAATGTTCCTGTAATTTAAAATCACCCCACACCAATGTTTGCTGCATGCCTTAGACGGCTGCTGTCTGAGACATACCTGCTCTGTAGCATCCCGCAGCAGATCTATTCTCACACATGATGATAGTTGACTTTTCATTGATTTCCAGATGAAAACAAAAAAATAATCAGGACAGATGCTGATAATGTCAGAAGTACTTTTAGGAAACTCTTGGTTTTTTCTCTCCAAATAGTTCCATCATGGGCTCGCTCAAACTCTACATTTTAAATGATGCTGCAAAACCTTCGTGCACATACCTGAATGAGAGGTTTCCTGTTCCTGGAGCAACTGTTGGGTTTGGTTTGCATAACTTCTATTAAAAAGGAAAATCAGTGTGCAGTGAACAGTGACAGAAATGTGCAGATTTTTATTTAGACTGCTATAAAAAGTGCTAAAAGCCTGGAGCTCAGCCTGCTAGTCAGGGCCCAAAGGACCGATTAGGATGGAAATACTGCTTTCTTACTCCATTTCTGTCAGAGACTCAGGTACCTGGGGTAAAACCTTCATCCTTCCAATGTTTCGTTATTTTTAAATGAAGACAACGCCTGTCTGTCTACCTGCCTGACAGTCTGAAACATGCTTGATTTGCAAAGTACTCGACAGATGAGAAATGCAAATATTTGACTCATTCAGAGACAATGACAGTGTTTTATAGGGGCTGATGACGACGTTTTCGAAGTCTGAAGATGCACGCTCCTTTTAATGTGATGGGAACACAGAATGGATGCCACTGTATTGCTGCCAAAGAGCACAGGCACAAACAATTCTTTCATTCCAGTTTACTCAATAGCACTGATAAAAAAAGGTGCAGGTCTTTTTGAAGCTTTGGGTTTTTCATTATGTTAAAGACCTAAGAGTGCCTGCCCTTGGGGAACTGTACGTGATGCTTTCGGGTCTTTGATTATGGCCAGCCTTTTCCTTGGAGTGTCTTCCACCGCCAGACTCCAACTAGGCAGGAGTGCGGTAGGTTGGGAATTACCACAATAGAATGCACAGAATCAGCCAGCTGGTTACCTGGTGTGATAGTGTGGTGGTGTCTGTTTGAGAGGCTTGTAGGCCGTTTTACCAGTTGGATCCCTGTCCTACTCTGCCCGGAGTCTAGTCTAGTTTCCTGTACCTCAGCATCCACCCTCTCCCTTAACTGCTAGAATATCCGTAATATTGCTAAGCCTTACATTATGTTGTACAGCAAAAAGGAAGAAAAGAAAGAGGTTAAAGAGGAAAAGAAGGAGGAAAAGAAAGAGGAAAAGAAGGAGGAAAAGAAAGAGGAAAAGAAAGATGACAAAAAAGATGACAAAAAAGATGATAAAAAAAAAGAAGAGTAAGTATAAAGAAGGAATGTGTGCTTGTAACACACCTCCTACACTACAGAGCATGGTACGGCATTTCAGCGTAACACTTCCACAGCACTTGGTGTTCTGCAGAGTGTTAGCCTGTAACAGTAATCTTTACTACCTTTTCCCCTTCGGAAAGGTGCAACTGCTCCACAAACTTGTTGCATCTTTAAGATCTGTGTTTGGACCTGACACGAAGAGTTTCCTAGGTCAGTAAAAGGGAATTCAGCTACCTCTGGTCACAGAGATTTGCTGTTGAAGATCACTTTTTTACTATGAGGGCATTTTAGGATAGCAGCCTGCTTTGCAGATCTTCACAGGCTTTCCCTTGTTCCAGAATGTTCATATGGATTCATATGGATCTTGACTCTCTTAATCAAAGCTTTGTTTGATTAGAAAACCTTTGTTCTAAGGATTCTGTTTGAGCTCAAATTACTGTGTAGTGAGAGCCTGAGCTTTGCAGTAGTCTGAAGCATTTAAAAACATTTCTGCAAATTAAATAAATGTTTTAATGTCTGCAAGGTAGTGTACTCTGTCATATGAAGACCACATTTCATGGTCACCAGTTTTGAGGTGGTGACTGATTTTTTAGAAGAAATGGCTCAAAACCTGTTGTGAAGATGGCAGAGTAAATACTTTTTAGATTAAAGCTGCTTCCTTTACTAACATTATCATCTGGGCATTTAGCTGACAGCAGGGATAATGGCAGGAAGGCACACATATATGAAATGAATTGTCATTGCATTTTACTATGTTTACATTCTTGGAGATTAGGAACAGTCACACAAATACATACCCAAGCATTGCCCGGTCACATATTCCCCACACTATTACACTGCTCACAGCTCACACTGTCACATGTTACTGTTGGAATAACTTCTGTAGCTGTGTACCTCACAGTCCACTAACACACATTTCCTCTGGTTACACACAACATGCTGCCTAATTGCTCTCTATTCCATATCAGCCTTTCTCGTGCTGGGGAAGGGCACTTCTGAGCATATTCTACATCTGCTTAGCCATGCTGTTCTTTAAATCTTCGTTAAATTCCAGGCCTGTACGCTTCATTTAGCATCTCTTCATTGTCATGAGGCCTAGGGAGCCAGGACTGTAGATGTGTCAAATTTCCTTTTAGATAATAATGCATGTCTTAGGTCTAGTCACACAGTGTATGTGTGTGCACACACACAGTCCTACTTGTAGAAACGTGTTTGAATACATATGTGTTTTCCTTGTTGAAATGTGTGCTCATACAGTCATTTCCATGAAAGGATTTTCCAAAACCATCAAAATCAATCTGCAAAGGAAGGCTCTTCCTCCAGCAACGGGCCATAGCCACCTAGCTGAAATGATAATAAGAAGCATTTAATGTTTTACTTCCTTTCAATGAGGGTCATAGGCAGAAAGGCTGTGGTTTTCAGCCTGGGCACTGTGAATGTCTGTGTTTTTCTTCCCACTTCTACTTACTTTTTCCAAAGTTGGGTCAAGCATATAAATAGAGCATGTCAGATGGGATGAAGCTAATACGTGGTATCTCATCTGGAGCTGCCTGCATGGATACTTTCTCTTCTTAGCTGTGAGTTCATCATGAGATGAGCAGCTTCCAGAAGCGGGAGATCCAGCAGGTCACTTCTTTACATTTCCAGTGTAAACCCGCACGTTTTACTTTCCAGGAAGAAAAAAGACATCTTTGTGATAGATCCTTCAAGCAATATTTACTACAACTGGCTGACCATAATTGCAGCACCCGTGTTCTATAACTGGTGTATGCTGGTGTGCAGGTATGGGTTTAAGTTAGTAATCATTTTAAGTTTCAGCTTTAGTGTCTCATTATGTTTTCAGTGTAAATCATCCTCCTATCTCCCTGCGGTATTTTTTTGGGTGGCTTACCTAAAGGATTCACAGTTTGTATACCCTTAGGGATATACGATACACATGGCACTGGGAAGAGATGGCCAATGTTTTTTTTTTTTGGTCTAAAACTGATTTGTTGTGACCTGCCACAACATCCCCCTGAGCACTGGCTGTGGCCTTTGTGTGCCACGTACTGGCTGGCTGGGCCTTGGCCACAGTGGGCTCGGTAACCACTGCTAGAGAGAAGTCTTCTGCCACCCAGTAGAGAACAGAAGGGAGGGGTGCCAGCGGTGTTGGATCATCTTTGATTAATGTCATACATCCACAGATGCTTGCAGGGCAGGAGAATTTTACTCAGATATTTACTTTCCCTTGTAAAGGGTGGCAGTCAATTTGAGCCAGAGTAATGGAGTGCTGTGGAAATGGTTCACTTAGGCAGTGTCACATGGCAGGGAGAGATGAGGATGGCTTGCTACTCAGAAATTAATCTTGTGTTTGGGAATTATCTCAATGGAGATGTGTATCTCATGAAATCTGCTGCATGTGTAACTGTAGGGATATGCGTATTCCTCCGCAAGTGTGCTTGTGTGGCATGTATGTGTGAGTTTTGTTCCTGGCCTGAATGCCTTTGAATTCTGAAAGATCCTAGTGCCTGTTCAGACATAGTTCTAGTGTGCAGATGTCTAGGCACAGAGATAAGCTGCCTGTAATTTTTCAGTGCCAGTAATGTCCACTAACAAGCTGCTAGGACACATACTGCAAGTACTCTACTTACGCAGTCGGTGTAATGGTTTTTTTTTTTTCCTGTTACCTTTGTTTCTTTAGAGCCTGCTTTGATGAGCTACAAGGTGACCATATTAAATTGTGGCTGTTCTTGGATTATGGCTCTGATATCATCTATATTCTTGACATGTTTGTCAGATTCAGAACAGGTGAGTCTTTCTGGGGTTTTACCGTGTTTTCAGATACAGCATGGATATAAAGGCTGGAAACAGGAATTCCCCTCTGGGGTCTGACCAGTGTAGTATCCTGTCTCCAGCAGAGCCCAACAGTGGAGGCTTTGGGAAGATGAAATGCCTGACCAGCTTGGATTGTTTTAAGGCTGGATATCCCAACACCTGCAGTGCACCTGTCCCTAAATTCGGTTCTATCCGGGCTGAATAGGCAGCCAAACACTGACTGAACAGCCGCTCTAACAGGCTGCGCGGGGAGGGGAGGATAAGGCACTCTGCGTGCTGAGATCACTCTGTGCATGACACAGCGCTGGTGCTCTTTACACTGGGCAAGACACCAGCTACAGCCCACAGTTGCTGCTTTCGTAGTGGTGCAGCATCCTGCTCAGAGGTGATGACTGAGTTGGTCAAGTGCGAGCCCTTGGCACTCACCTCGGCCTCCGGCCTGCAGCAACAAAGCAGCAGTGCTGTCCCTCTGCCTCCAGCTGCGGGACTCCGCAGGGTCCTGGTTGAGCCTCCCACTGCCTGGTAGTGGTACAAGGTTAGCCCAGGAGGGCAGTGGCATGGGATTAACCCAGGCACCTCTGCTTGTGTCCTGCCTTCCCGAAGGAAATGTGACCCTAAGGGATCTGTGAGGATTGTGCCATGTCATGCCTGAAGTGGTTCTCTTCAGCTCCCCGTCCCTGTTTCTGCAGTCCAGACAGGCTGAGATTTCATATTTAAGCATGCCCAGCTGATACAGTTTCTACCCCAAAAGGGATGTCTGTTTTAAACTAAACAAGGTCATAATACAGGCCTAAGCAATGCCATACCGTGATCCCCACCATTAAATTTCTGGAATGTTCCTTGATATGCTTTGGTGCATGCACTTTGGTCTGTGCCAGCGAGTGCTCTCCCAGGCAGGGTCTGGGCACAGCAGAGGTTGGGTAGTGTTGGTGGTGTCATCATCAGTGTGTTATTGGACCCTTTCAAGGGACATTTTGGGGATGTGTCCATACCAGTAAATAGAACAATCCAGGAAACATTTTCCGATCCTGAGACCACCTGCATTGTTCTATTTACTGGTATGGACACATCCCCAAAATGTCCCTTGAAAGGGTCCAATAACACACTGATCATTATAAAAATGAGAGTTCTTTTATATATTTGATACTTTTTTTTTTTAAATCCTGCTGACAGCTTGAAATTAATTATGGCTTGTGACAAGTTGTAAACATAATTACAAGGCAGAGGCTAAAGATACTGTCACATTGGGAAGCACACAACTCCTGGCAAGCCAATTTCTTCAACTTAGCAAATAGCTTGCTCAACAGGGAAGTCCGTTTCAGACAGCAGCCTAAATCACACGACTGCTGTGTTTGGGGTGGGGTGGGCTTCATCTTCTTTGAGTAGTTAAAATGCCGACTGCGCCAACTAAATTTCTCTTCTGCAGTCCTATCTGGAATTGTAATGGGAAAGAACTTAGCAGAAATGGGGCATGTCCAGGCAATGCAAGTTATAAATTTCCCATGGACTGTCCTGATAATGATTGTATGGCCGTTAAAACGTGGTCAGAAGGTCGGCCTTGCAAGCTGGGACAGAACTCTTCAGTGCAGGTGTCTGCTGCAGTTTCAGGCACTCAGATCAGGGAAGTCGCTCCTCTTAGGTGCTGAAATCTTTACCAAGCCTCTTAACAACCGCTCCTGGCTCTGCCTGTGCCTGCTGCCTTATCCTGTAAGCCTGCAAGGTTCAGCTGCCCTGGGGACAGAGGTCCTGGAAGCCTTTGGGGAAGAGTGTGACTCCTTGCTGTCGAAGGGCGGGACTGGCTTTGAATAGGGATCCACCTCAGCTCCTCTGTGGTGCGTTCCTGGTCCAGCTGCGGGGCCAGTTTCACCGTATTTAACCCTTCTGGGGACTGGACACGGTGAAGCAGAAAAGATCCATGTCTCAGCAGCTGATGGTGTTTAGCATACCCCCAGTTTTGATGCTTTCAATAGGTTTTACTGTAGGACTTCAGTTCTGTGAGGGGACAAAAAATAGCCCTTTAATCTCCCTTCAGGAGAAAGGTGTTTTCAAAGTTATTTTTAATAACTGTGAGTCAGAAATTCATCTGCCTGGACAACTTTTCTGTCTAGTTGCGTAACTCTGTTAATAAGGGCTTATCTGACCAGCTTTTTCAGCAGTTTTCTGGGAGGTGACACATTCATGGCACAGGAACTTCTTCCATTTGTAGCCACCATCAGTTTGCAGATGCCTGAAGACAGAAACACACGTACACGTGAGGCAGCTGTACAGATGCTCACACATTGCAGAAACACAGCCGCGCCATGTAGGGCTTGAAGAATTGCAGCTTGGTCTTCCTCAGCAGATGCTTCCCTGGGCAAGCTGCTGCTTGTAGATTGCTGAGGGATTAGCAAAACTGGATAATCCCTGACAGACAGGGAATGTTTTCCTTCTCTTTCGGTGGCCTATTCCTCCTGACCGGCCTGGTGGGCAGACAGTTGGACATCCCTCACTTGCAATTGCAGCAAGTATTTTGCAGCATGTAGGCTGTTCCCTGCGGAACATATTCCATGCCTTGAGCTTCCAGAGGTGCAAACCAGCACTGCAGCTGTACTGCTCAGGCCCTGTGAGCCTGAGCCTCAGCCTTTCTGTGGGAACTCTTAGACAGATGCCGTTTGCGTTAAGGTCTCTTACCACAGTTTATGTCTTCTCATAATTTTTTAAGATCTAATACCTGTCAAGGTTTTTTTGAATGAAGAAATACTGATGTGCAAAGTTCTGCTTAGTAGTTCTCTCACTAGAAACAGACAAAAAGTGAAAACCGTTTTCGCCAAATGAAGAGGAAATTCCTGTCATCTTTAAGATTGGACACAAGGAAAAGGATGGCTTGGGGTAGAAGGGGACTGGATTTCTTTCTCTCAAGCGTATCTCTGTTGTTCGGAAAAGGTTTCCAACAATCCATTATACCTACTTATTCTCGGTATTTATTACAGAATATTCCACTCTGGTTTTATACACAGTTGCTTAAGGCTCGCTTAACTGTAGTTATGACTCATGCCGACGATTCATGAAAAATGAGACATTTGAATCTCCCCTTTCTTTTTTCAAAGATGCCTAAAAGATACAGCTGTCCCCGACTCGAGCGTAAAACTGCAGGGAACACTGCGGTAGTAATAGATTCATTGGTCTTTATCATCATATATCAGCTTTGAAGCTTAATTGAAATATTTAAAGTTGCAATTAAATGTTTTTCATTAAAGGAACTCATAGCGTATCAATGACTGCATGCATAACAGTACAAATTTTGGTATTTTCAGGTATCTGACATGTAAGTCAGTACTGCTGATGATGTCTTTATTCTAACAAGTGAAATACATGTTTTTATTCTTTGAAGGTTTCCTTGAACAAGGCTTGCTCGTTCAGGATGAAAAGAAATTACGAGATCATTATACCAAAACTACGCAGTTCAAACTGGATGTGCTGTCTCTTCTGCCAACAGACCTGGCATATTTGAAGCTTGGTTTGAACTACCCTGAACTGCGATTTAACCGCTTGCTGAGGATTTCTCGGCTGTTCGAGTTTTTTGACCGTACTGAAACCAGGACAAATTATCCAAACATGTTTCGTATTGGAAATCTTGTCTTATACATTCTGATCATCATCCACTGGAACGCGTGCATATACTTTGCGATTTCGAAGCTCATCGGATTTGGCACCGACTCTTGGGTCTACCCCAACGTGTCCATTCCGGAGTATGGGCGCCTGTCTAGAAAGTACATTTACAGTCTCTACTGGTCAACGCTCACGCTGACAACCATTGGAGAAACACCTCCCCCGGTGAAAGATGAAGAGTATCTCTTTGTGGTCATTGACTTCCTGGTGGGCGTGCTGATCTTCGCTACCATTGTCGGTAATGTGGGCTCCATGATTTCCAACATGAATGCCTCCAGGGCAGAGTTCCAGGCCAAGGTGGATTCCATTAAACAGTACATGCATTTCCGAAAAGTGACTAAGGATTTGGAAGCCAGGGTTATTAAGTGGTTTGATTACCTCTGGACCAACAAGAAAACAGTGGATGAGAAGGAAGTTCTCAAAAACCTGCCTGACAAGTTGAAGGCGGAAATTGCCATCAATGTCCATTTGGACACGCTGAAGAAAGTGCGCATATTCCAGGACTGTGAGGCTGGGCTTCTCATTGAGCTGGTGCTGAAACTGAAACCTACGGTCTTCAGTCCTGGGGACTACATTTGCAAAAAGGGAGATATTGGGAGAGAAATGTACATTATTAAAGAGGGAAAACTGGCCGTGGTGGCAGACGATGGCATAACCCAATTTGTAGTCCTAAGCGACGGCAGCTACTTCGGCGAAATCAGCATCCTAAACATCAAAGGTAGCAAATCCGGCAACAGGAGGACAGCCAACATAAGGAGTATTGGTTATTCTGACTTGTTCTGCTTGTCCAAAGATGATTTAATGGAAGCCCTCACAGAATATCCAGAAGCCAAAAAGGCTCTGGAAGAGAAAGGGCGACAAATTCTGATGAAAGACAATTTAATAGATGAGGAAGCAGCAAAAGCGGGAGCCGACCCAAAAGACTTGGAAGAAAAAGTAGGAAAACTTGAAACAGCTCTGGATACGCTGCAGACTAGGTTTGCGAGGCTCTTGGCAGAATACACCTCATCTCAGCAAAAGGTGAAGCAGAGACTTGCCAGGGTGGAAACCCGGGTGAAAAAATACGGTAGTGGCACCTTCTCAGTAGGAGAAGGAGAGACTGAAAAACCCGAGGAGGAGAAAAAGCAGTAATGGAGTGTTTCCTCACTTCCTGGAGAAGGTTGAAGCATGTGAAAGCCATAAATGTATGTAAATACGTGTGTGCATACATAGACATGATTATTTTTATATGAACTCAAGAGAATGGTTTTTAGCATTTTTAACTGAAGCAGTATTTTCTTGTAAATAGAACATTGTCATCTTCTTTTTAGGGAGAGATTTGGTCTGGCATTTGGGAACTTTTTTGTACGGGGTTTCTTACAAGTCATGCTCAGAACATCTGTTGTGAGTGGTACGTTTAGGTCTCGACACGTCGTCTCTTCCCATAGTTGTTGCATTAAGAAAGCATTTTACTTAAAAGTAGAAGGAATTGGGTTTTTTTAAAAGGGCTTGACAATATTTATAGGGTACTAAAACACCCAGCTACCTTAGTAGCTGATTAAATACACGGACACACTCCTGGGCTTCTCAAAATCCTCGTTCTTTCACAGGGAAGCGTCTGTGCAAACCGTGGGACTGCAGCTCTGCAGCAGCACGTGCCCGGCCTGTGCGGTCTAGCCCTGCGGGCGCATCCGGGTGCTCTGGTCCGATGCTTTCCAGCGAGCTGGGCTCCGCACAAAGGACGGCGCTGACAGAGTAGCGGTGCCCGCTCACACCCATTCTGGCACGGTCTGCGGCAGCCTGTGCTGCTCTGCAACTGCTTCGCTTGGGGAGAGAGTGGGAGATACCCTTTTTTTTTTTTTTTTTTTTTTTTTTTTTTAGGGCAGCCCCATCCACACTGATAAAACTCACATGGAAGGGAGTCCCCAAAATCTCGCTGGTGGGAGGCATCTGTGGTGATTCACTAAACTGGGGAAAAGGAAAGAGGGTCCTGGTGCAGGATTCCTGCAAGGCAGGGAGAACAAGCCCTGTGTTGCAAAGTCTTTCCTGCTACTAGGCCTATGTCTTCTTCCTCTCTGTTCCTTTTAACGATGCCTACCCCACCTCCCTTCGCTGTTTAGTGCCAGCTTTTCTCCCGAGCGGTTGTCACGCTGCCATGTTTCTGTTACTTAGGGAGGACGAAGGCCACGTTTGCCCAGGCCCTGCTGATAGGAGCCTCCTTGTGCTGGTGGCTTTTCCACTTGCTGCCGAGCAGTCGTCTCCGCGACAGCCTGGCTCTGAGGTGAATGCACAGGTCTGGTCAGCTCGGCCCGCCGTGGCCTTCAGGGCGGAACGGCAGGGAGGTGGTTTCTTGCTGTGCCATGCTACAGCCTCAGGATTTGCCTCTTACACCCCCCTCTTGGCCTCCTCCACCACCCCGGCTTCCAGTTTCTTTCCAGGCTTCTCTCCCCCCTGCTGAAGGGATTTCTTTAGTATTCTCCCACTAGGAAGATCTGAGTTTTCATTTTTTCCTGTACGGTATTTTTGTGTTGTGTGCTTTCCCTGTCTTAGCCTCGGGTACCCCACTGACTAAAGAAGAGTTTGGAGTAGCAGAGGCTGTTCAGCATCTGTGGCATGGGGGCTGGATCCTCGGCGGCATTAGGTACGGCTGTGGTCAACGCTCCGCCTTCTCGTTGTCCTCGGCCCTGACTTAGGAGCCCCAAAGAGCATGTGGGAGTAGATGGCTGTTGGAAAGTCGGTGAGGAAACCCACGGAGAAGTGGGTGGTTTAAGGAGAGGGTAGTGAAATGAAAAGGGGTGGCTGCTTCGCTAAACTGAGTACAACTGCTCCGAGTAAGCTTTCATCTCTGGGCACGCGGGTGTCCCCTCACAATGACACTTCTCAGCCTGGTGAGAGAGACATCGGATGGCAACAGGATCTGGCTACAAGGGCTTTGGAAAGCAGCCGAGACCTGCACCTGGCCAGCACTTTTCAGGAGTTTTGGTCCTTCGGCTGAATCTTGTCTCTGTTCTCTCCAAGGGCTCGAGCCGTATGGGTAGGGGGGCGGTAAGAGAGGCTGCGTTTGGCCGGGGGCCAGCACCCTCGCTCTCCCGCGGAGGAAGGCAGGGCCGAGGTGGGGCTGGGTGTTGGCTACTCGCAGCGAAGCGCTGCAAGCACAGACGCTGCCGTCGCAGGCTGCGGGACTTGCACCTCTCGCCAGGTAACAGAGGCAGGCAACGCGCTCGCTGGGGGCTGACGGTCATGGTCATGTTACCCAAACACCACATCTGGTAGGGGTTTCACGCTTACCCTCGTGTCCGACATCAGTCATCCTCCTCTGTAAATACCTGTCACCTACCCATCATACTACTGCTGCTCCAGCCCGCTAGGGATATCCAAGTAGAACTGTTCCAAGTATTACATACACCAAATTTACACCTGCTACAGACCTGCCACAAACACCAGAATGCTTCTTTACCTGATGGATCAGAACAGCTTCATCAGTTAAATACATATTTGCTCCTCCCTTTTCCACGCCTCTTGGGCTGGTTTTCACATGCTAGAAAAAAAGAGCTATTTTTATTTCAGCCACTTCGAAATATATAGCTCTATGGCACGATGAAATCGCATCCTTCGCCATCTTCATCTCCGTAAGGTGTTTTTTCCCCCTTTTATGTGGCTACAGCATGTACATTAAAATATTCTGAGTAACGGTCAAGCAGCTCTGTGTTTTCTCTCATCCATATCCCCCTGGAATTTAGCTTTTCACGACAGGCTTTGATAATGCTGATACTACACGGCCCAGAAAACAGATCTGGAACACAGATCCAAAGTGACAGAAACCCAAGTGGGAATGGCGGCGTTCTCCCCTCTCCGCAGGGCAGCTGGCACGTGGCCTTGGTCCCATGCCCAGGTTCAGCACCGTCGCTGTGCTTGCAGATGCCACAGAGGCACGAGACCCTGACCACTCCCCTGCCCTTGTGGGGCACAGCGCCTCCTGCCCCAGCTCCAGGCAGGGAGGCACAGTGGGGATGGTGCCTTTTTGGCAGCTTTCTGCTACCTGCATACACATCACCTACAAAAAAAAAAAAAACTGCCAAGCAACATTCTATGCCCAGCATAGAATCACAGAACGATTTGGGT
>NW_010249781.1:0-482 GCF_000690775.1 Eurypyga helias
TCTCTGCAGAGCTGCTCCTCTCTCTGCCACCGCTCCGCTGCCATCGTCCTGCCGCCGCTTTTGCGGGGCCGTGGGATGAGGAGCGCGGCGCGGAACCGAACCCTTCGAACCCGGCTGCGGTCTCTAGGCCCACGGCCCGCGTTCGGAAGGGACCACGCGGAATGCTTCGAAGAGGTGTATAAAAACGTTTTTTTCCCCTGGCCTTCGGGCGTCACCTTGGACTGAGAGCGCTGGGAGGACCCAGCGGTTTGTTTTGGTTAGTTCGGGGCCGGGTAGGATGTTCCGTACGAGCTCAGCGAGTTTCGGGTGACATCTGTGGCATTGCTTCACTCTCCTCCTCTGGAGAACCCGGGCTAGCCCCCGTTCTGCTCCCTCTTCCTGGTTAAGCCAAGGAAATTCTCTTCAGAGTTCCCTTTTGGTTTCACCAGGGGTTTTTTTTAGCGTAGAGAAACTCCTTGACCGAGCCCTGGAGAGAGGCGGCT
>NW_010249781.1:645-2479 GCF_000690775.1 Eurypyga helias
AGAACACGCACCAAAAATCCCTCGGTTACGCTTCGGGTCGACTTTTATGCAGAGAAGGTTTGAGGTGGCTCCTCTTGGTTCCTTGTTCTCTTTCCGGTTAACTCCATGATGGGGTTACATGGGAAGGGCCCCTCCCACCCCCTTTTGTGTTTCTCTGAAAGCTGCTTTGCTGAAGTCTGGAATTTGGGGGGTTTCTTCGCAACGCCGCGGCTCTTGGGGCGTGGGGTCGGGAGGGTCCTGTCGCTCGCGTGGTCGCCTGAGCTGTTCGGGTGGACGGTCGCTCTGCCGCTGCTGCCGTCAAAATGCTGGTTGATGTGGGAAGTAGGAAAGCTTCAGGCTTCCCACATGGAATCCCTTCCGGAATTTCAGCGTCGGATGGCAAGCTGAGAGCCTGACGCATGTAGGCGGGAGGAGATCCAGCCTGTGGAGTTAGCGTGCGTCCGGACGCGCAGGGAGTGAATCCGGAGGCTCAGACCAAGCAGTGCTGGGGCACGGATCCACTTGGCTCCCGCCGCAGCGCCGGGACGGCGCCGTCCCTAACGCCCAGCCAGGTGGGGCGAGGATGCAGCGTAACCCGCAGTTTTCACTGTCCTTCCCAGAAAAGAGCTTCTCGGAGTCCTCTTGCTGGGAAGCGGCTCCTTGGCCATCGTTCCGGCTTCTGGATGCATGTCCGGCCAGGGCTGAGCGGTGGGCTAACGAGGGAAACGCTCATCTCCTCTTCTGGAGCCGTTGCTCCGTGTGCCGCCCGAAACTTGCCGCTGTTACCTGTGGGGCAATCCCAGACGGCCATGCGGGATCTGCAGGGCGAGGTTTGGCCTGGCCTTGCTGCCGCTCTCCGAGCCTCACGGTTTGTTGTCTTTAAAACCCCTGTTTTCGGATGCTCGTTGGAATTCGATGTTCCCTGCGGTGTAGGCGCGCTTTGTCTTTAAAACCCCTGTTTTTGGATGCTCGTTGGAATTCACTGTTCCCTGCGGTGTAGAGCGGGGCTGCGGCGGTGTGGCTCTACCCCCACCCCGAGCATGGCCGGTGCCTTGAGGCCGGAGTTGAGGGAAGACGCGCCGGGGTCCTGCTCCGGCTCCGCAGAGGGTGGCCGGAACGAGCTCGGGAGCCAGCAGCGCCTCTGTTTCTGCTCTGACATGGGAACTGTAGGCTGTTAACCAGTGGCAGCGTTCCGTGGGAGCCGTTGATTGGCGTCACTCCGGCATGTCGAGGCTGAGCCGGGGCCGCCTGGTCCGCAGAAAGCGGCCGTCCCGGGAGTTCTTGCGCAGCCCGATTCGGGTTTCCGCTGCGATGAACAGTCGGTGAGAAAGAAGTGGATTTTCCAGGAAATGCAACTGCAGATTTCTGTGAGAGGGCGTTCGGAAACCACGCGAAGATCCAGTTGCAGTGAGGCAAGTTGAGTGACATCATCTTCCTGGAATCCGTGGCCACTGGGGCTTTGGATTGTGGTAACACGGAGCGGTTCCTCGTAAGAGGCTCTGTGAGGTTCCCCCCGGCACGTGGTGCTGGCGGAGAGCGTCGGGCCGGCTCACGCCAAGGGGCCGCCTGTGGGTCGAGGGCCGAGGCCAGCTGCCCGGATTCTGTCCCCAGGGCTGGATGCCCTTGCTCGGTGATTGAATTTGGGAATTGGAGATGGGCAGGAAGCAGCCTGATCCCACGAGGGGGATGTGCTGGCCGGGGTGGTTCCTGCCAGGGTGGGGGCTGCAGGCCAGGCCCGGCGGGGGGCTGTGCCTTGGTCCTGTGCTCATGGATTCCTGGATCTCGTGGGGGTTGCTGGTGGTGCTGGGGTGTGGTTTTGTCCTGTGGACAGGCTCCTGCCATGGTTCTCTCAGAC
>NW_010249781.1:2698-4919 GCF_000690775.1 Eurypyga helias
CCTGCATCTTGGTCGTGCCGCTGAAGCGGAGCGGTGTCCGTGGCAGAGCCGAGGTGTGTGAGCGAGGCCGTTGGGAAGTGGGTGGTTACGGGTAGAGCTGGCACTGCCTGCTGTTGGCGGGGGGGCTGGGGTGCACATCCTCATGTCCTTCAGCTCCCAGCCCGTTCCCTCTCCCGTGTTCCCGTTCTGGTGAGGGAGCCGTTTCCTCTCGCCCCCTGCCAGCGCAGGGAGGGAGCGGATGGTGTTGAGAACGGCTTCCCACCTTTTCCTCCTGCGCTTCTGGGTTTGGCTGTGGCCGTTCCGCTGGGATTGAGGCGGTTGTGGACCCCTAGGGATCCAGGGCCTGGGCCCTGGCTGCAGCTCCCGCTGTACCCACGGGTGGGCCGCTGTGGGAAGCAAAGGCCCGTCGCACAGAGCTTCTCCATCTTCCTTCACAGATCATCGTGGCTTCTCCTGGCTCCGCTGCTCACGCCTCCCGTTCCCGTGATCACAGCCCCGCCTTGCTCCCTTTGTCCGGAAGGAGCACACAGGTTCCAGTGGATCAGGAACCTGGTTCCGGAGTTCGGGATCTCCAGCTCGCACGTCAAGGTGCTTTCATCCCCGGCGGAATTCTATGAGCTCCTCAAGGTGAGTCGCGGGTTCCAGGCTGCGGGAATGGTTTTGGGGCCGGGAGCTGCAGTGTTACAGGGCTTCATGGACGAGTTGTCCGGAAGCAGCTCCCTCGGCTTACGCCCCCGGCCTTCTGCTCAAACCCGGGTCAACACTGGCTCGGGTCCGACCAGCTTTGTCCAGCTGAAGTTCCTGGAGGGTCCGCCTCCGGAAGCGGTTCTGGTGCTGCGCCATCGTGGGAGCTCACAGCTCTGCTTTTCTGGTGTCGGACCTGAACTCCCCGAGGCCGGGGATGGATCTGAACGTGCTTTCTGCTCCTCCCAGGTGCAGATCAGAACAGCCCAGCGGCGAGTGGTGATGGCGTCGCTGTACCTGGGCACGGGGCTCCTCGAGCAGGAGCTGGTGAGTGGGGAAGGGCTTGGGGAGGGGGACGCGAACGCGGAAGGGTGCCTGCCCTCGCCAAAGGCCCTGCCACGGCAGGGGCAGCAGGGGGGGGGGGCCGCAGCTCCCGCGTTCTCGCCTCGCCTTGAGGCTTATCAAGTCATTCCTGGCTGCTCCGTGTGCTTGTCCGTGGGGAAGTGGAGCAGGGATTTGGAAGGGAAGGCACATGGAGTTTCTGGTTTAGGCCCAGCACAAAGCCGTGGACCTACGGAACGTTTTCTTGGGATAGGGAAGCCGCACCGCTGGAACTGGAGCGGGTGCCGGCAGAGCGCTCGGAGGGGTTTTCACAACCGTGGGGCCATGGGTGGTTGTTTCTCCAGTGTTTTTTGGGAGCACAAGGATGTACGTGTCTCCAGGAACAGCACTCAGGCACAGCGTTAGCTCTCTAAGGTCAGGTCTGCTTCGTGCCGCTCACCGTTTCGGTCGCTGTCCTTGCCTCCAGGACCTCGCCTGAGGCCTTTAGGGAGAAGCCTGACCTTGACCAGTTTCTTACCCTGGAATGGGAATTCCACAGCAGGAAAGGGGGACAGAGTCCCACACAGGGTTTTGTGCCCGGCTTCGCCTGGGCTCGTACACGAGGTGTGAATCTGCACGTGGTGAACAGCCCGTGGTTGATCCGTGATCTCCTACCAAGGTTTCTCTTTGGTAGCGAAACCTGGGATTTGGGAGTGGTGTGGGACTTTGGCTAAGATCCATTGCTGTTCCAGGGCGTGAAGAACTTGTGCACATAAAATGGACACGCTCTCGTGCCGCTGTAGGCTGGTAGAGCAGGGTGCCCATCTGGCCGAGGGCAGGGCTCCGCTGGCAGCGCGCGGCATGGCTGGGGAGGGCTCGTGGAGGCTGCAGAACCTTTCACGGCCTCCTGGTTGCTGAGCCCTGTCCCTGTCAAGCTTTCTGCAAGGAGGAATCTCTCTGCAGGTGGATTGCTTGGAAGAAACGCTGGAGGAGTCGCTGCAAGCAAAGGGATCGTCGAACCTCAGAGTCTCCATCCTTCTTGACTACACCAGGGGATCCCGGGGTAGGTGTTGCGGGGCTCTGCTTTTCCAAAGGCTCGTGTTACAGTTGGGCTGGATGAAGAGGGTTTTCAGAGAGGGGCTTCCCTGGCCGCCTTCAAGGCCAGGCTGGATGAGGCTTGGAGCAACCTGGTCTATGGAAGGTGCCCCTGCCCGTG
>NW_010249781.1:5086-5481 GCF_000690775.1 Eurypyga helias
GCGAGGAGAGCCAAACTGCTCTGCGCAGCTCGTGCTTTCTTGTTGCTCTTCCGTGTTTTAAAGGAAGGTGGGAGTTGTGGGACGCGGCAGCGCACGTAACCGGAAGCCCCCGCGGTGGCTCGTTGTACCACGTGTCGCTGCTGCTAGGGGTGCCTTGGCTGGGGAGCTTGGGGGGGCCGGGTGGGCGCAGTGACCCTTCCCAAGGGCCATTCATCACAGAACGTGCGGGTCAGGGTGCCGGTTCGGGTACTGGCACTGCCAGTCAGCGGTGTTCAACCACAGAGCGTGAGGTGCCGGCAGACGGGACGGGTGCTCGGTCTGTAGCCAGCATCCAGCTGCGCTGCCGTGTCCCCTCCGGCGCGATCCCGTGTATGAAACACCCCTTGTTCCACAGG
>NW_010249781.1:5563-7642 GCF_000690775.1 Eurypyga helias
GCTCCTGATGCCGGAGCGCTTTAACGAGACCATCGGGCTGCAGCACATCAAGGTCTATCTCTTTGATGATAATGTGATCCTGAGCGGGTGAGTGCCGCCCCTTCGCGTCCGCGGGGCCTGAGCGGGGTGTTGAGCGGGGTGTGCGTGCTGCCTGGGCCTTTTCCTGGCTCCGTGGATTCCTCGAGATTCTCGTGTGAGAGAGTCTTGTCTCAAACGGAAACCAGAAGGGTTGCTGATGGTTCCAAAGGAAAAGGCCAATCAGTTACGGATGGAGGGAGGTGTGGGGTCGGTGCAGGGGAGCGTATGCCCATGCTCTCTTCTGGAACTCAACCCTTCTTCTTCTCTCCTAGCGCAAACCTGAGTGATTTGTACTTCACCAATCGTCAGGACCGCTATGTTCTCCTGCAGGACTCTCCTGAGATTGCAGACTTCTTCACGGAGCTCGTGGATGCGATTGGAGACGTGTCTCTGCAGCTGCAGCGAGACGATACAGTCCAGATGATGGAGGGGATGGTGCACCCGTACCGAGGTGGGGGACTGTCGGGTGGGGTGGCCCAGAGGAAGGGAGACACAGCCAGGGTCTAGGGGTGACTTGAACTCCGTCCGGTTGTGAACTGCTGGGCGTCTGACCGCTGTTGGCTGCGGGGTGTCCCCTTTCTGTGCCATCCACTAATGAAGTGGAGGTCAGTGGAGCTTTGAGATGGGACCTGCCACCGTGCTCCTGGCATGGTGGGTGTCACCGGCCGGTCTGGCGGAGGCCGGAAGCTGCTCCGGAGCCATCTCGTTGCTTCTTCCCAACTCTGCTGCTCATGCACAAGAACTTGTATTCCCTGGGAGGTTGTGTTTCTGGTATGGATGTTTGTAATTCAGCGTGTCTGGGTGTGCACGTTCAGAAATTCCGCACAGGCAGTGCTAGCTGTGGGAATTAGTGCAGTGTACGTGGCTCTGTTCTGGGAATCAAGTGCCTGTTGAACTGGGAAACCTGAGAACGAGCGCTGCGGTGGGCAGAGACGCGCTCCGGCGGTCAGGCTGGTTGTGTCCGAGACGGCTTTGTCCTGGCCTCGGGCATCGCTGGATGTGGGCAGTACTTTATTTTCTGTGTTCCACTTCGCCCAGCGTCACCAGTTTAGCTTTGCCCTCATCTCTTAATCTCTCCATGGATTTTTCAGGCTGCTCCTCGTCAAGTTCCTTACTTAAAGCTGAGGGTTTTCCGTCTGCGACGTAGCTTTGCTGACCTTAAAACGTCGGGTTTTGAACCCGGGGCAGAAAGCGCGTGCTGTTTGTGTCAGTTCGGATACCGGTGTCCTGGCGGTGGTTCTTCCCGCGGCGCCTGGCTCCGTACCGTCCGTCTCAAACGCTGCTCCCGTGCTTTCCCGCAGGGGACAAGGCGGCGTACTGCGAGACGGCGAATCGCAGGGTCATGGAGGTGATCAACTCTGCCAGGACGCGCCAGGAGCTCCTTCACGCACAGGCTTTCCACAGCAGCCAGCCAGGCAGCTCCCTGTCGTCCCAGCAAGGCTCTCCGGCATCTGGGGGTCTGAAACCGGAACCCGACACCTGGGTGTATCCCTTAATCCAAATGAAACCGTTCGGGATTCAAATAGACGAGATGGTCACGGAGACGCTGCTGACAGAGGCCGAACGGGATGCCAGGATTTACCTCACCACCGGCTACTTCAACCTGACCCAAGCTTACATGGACCTCGTTCTGGGCACGCGGGCCGAGTATCGGATTCTTCTGGCCTCGCCGGAGGTGAACGGCTTTTTCGGTGCCAAGGGGGTGGCGGGGGCCATCCCTGCTGCCTACGTTCACATCGAACGCCAGTTCTACAGCGAGCTCTGCTGCCTGCGCCAGCAGGAGCGGGTCCGGCTGCAGGAGTACTCCCGGGCCGGCTGGACATTCCATGCCAAAGGTAAGATGCTGCTTCCCACTGGGCGTTTTCCCGGGACGTTTGAGACTGGTGGTTGTTTGGGTTGGGCGAGGAGCGAGTGGGCGGCTGGGTGTCAAGATTGGGCTGAACATCCAGGGTGCTCGCCTGTGGTTCCATCGAAGGCCCCAGGTTCTTTCCTGCCTGGCAG
>NW_010249781.1:7668-9200 GCF_000690775.1 Eurypyga helias
CAGGAATGCTTTCCCCTGGCCGGTTGCTCTGGTTTTGTCTCTAAATTGCCCTTCTGCAGAGTGCACGTCCTTGCCTCTCGCGTTCTGCTTTACACGCGGCCCTAAGTGTTTGGCTGCTCAGTATCGGATTTTCACGCTTCCTAAGCTGCTGTTCTTCACTGAGGATGTTTTTTGGGAAGTCTGATGTGTGGGACACCCTATCTAGATCCTCACGTGAGGGTGCACAGGTGGAGCACCTCAACAAGGACCCACTGTCCCGGCTGGATGCGGCCCTTGGCTGAGCGGAGCCGTCTTTGCCGTGTTCCAGCAGCTTCCATTACCCTGATCACGCGGCCGAGCTCGTCACCGTGTCACTTCCCGAGGCGGCTCCGTCCCCTCCGACAGTCCCTACTGTCAGCGCTGCCCGCTCCAGCACGTGTCCGGTTTGGATGCTGGAAGGATGTGGCCCCTGTTCCGGAGTTCTCCAGCTCTTTGCTTATGGAGCCAGCTGTTATGGGAATGCCTCTGCCCTGCTTCCTGCAGGGCTGGCCCGCGGGTTCCCAGGGGGCAGGGAGAGCTGCGGAGCGGCCTTCTCCTGGCTGCAGAGAACACCCAGCGTCACAAAGCTGCCTCTGCCGAAGGGACGAACCTCCCTGCCAAGCAGTGCCTCTCCGGCAGCGAGACCGGGCGCTCCGGTGCAGCAGGCCCCGGCGGCAGGGCCTGCCGGAGTGGGAAGTCGCGGGGGGGCCCTCTTGGAAGCGCACGCTCCAGCCAGCTGTGGTTCACAGGATCCTCCTCTTGCCGGGCACTGCTGACTCCCAAGTGGGATTTTGTGGTTTGGCACAGAGTGAGTTTGGAATGCACGGGCTGCTTTTCCGAGCTGCCACCGCGCACGTGGCAGGCAGTCCCTCTCCCAGCCGTGCCTTCCCGTGGACGTGCCCGGCCACGATGCGGTGCTTCGAGGGCAGGGCGCGAGGAGCTCAGCAGCTCCATGCTCAGCCGGAGGGAGGGACGGGGTGTGCTGCCTTCTTTCCGTTTCCCTGTGGGAGTGCTGGAAGGATCGGCCTGTCGCTCCCTTCTCTGGCACGCTCGGCCCTTTGGCACGTGTTTGATCCCGCAGCTTCCCTCTGCAGGAGCCAGACGTGTGAAAGGGAGGAGAGGGCGGAGGAGGGAAAAGGGGGAGCCCTGGAGAGGGATGAAGGGCAGTGCGCATGGAGCCTGGCTCCCGGAAGGGAACGTGAGCTCCCAAGCAGGAAACAGTGCCGGCTAATCCTTCCTTCCTGGGCCGAGCCGAGAGACACCCCTGAGTCTCCCGGTTATTGGTTGGCACCGGACGTGTGGCTGCGGATTTGTAAAGCCTTTGGCTCCTCTCGCTCTCTCTCCCTGCGCACCCCTTCCTGCAGGGTGCATTCCCACCGGGATTACCCCCACCCTTGGGTTCCGGCCCGGTTTGGAGCCCTGTGCAGCGCCTGTCACGGGAACTGCAGACCTCCACGACGCGGGAGGCGTCGTTCCCGGGTGGAATGTAACCGAGCCTCCCTGCAGCCAACTCA
>NW_010249782.1:0-2015 GCF_000690775.1 Eurypyga helias
AAAAAGAGCTTAAAAAATTATCTAAAATAGGTCTCAATTTAGGTTGGCAAACACCAGCGAAGAATGAGTGATTTTAAACATAGCTGCGACCCGCACAATAACGGTCTTCGGTATGGTTGGGAGCTCAGGCTCAGAGGCGCTTTGTCCCAGTTCAAAAACGTATTTCAGCCCTTGCCTCCCTATTCACATCTCAGCTCGTTTTATCTGGGGAAGCTGAGGGCCAAAAAAGAACTTCAGTGTCTAAAAAACTGCTTTGTGAGCCCAGAAAGTAACTTCCCCTGAGCAGCAGCGAAGTCTGGACAGGACCTCAAAGCTTCCATACTTTAGAAAAAAATAAATATACACATATAAAGCATCTTCCTAAATTACTAGTAACAGAAGACGTGCAGCCATGGTATTTGGTACACAGAAACATTCTAAGAAGAACCACCAGTGCAGACCACAGAGGAGGGGATGTGGCACACAATCTCTCTAGTCGTGCTCTGTGTGGAGCGACAGCCAAGTTTCGAGTCTCTCTTGCAATTACATGACTCACAAAAGGACTCGGCTGTCAAAAGAAAGTAATTTCGCATGAAAAACAAGCAGAACCGCTAATAAGCTTCATACCTTTGAGCAGAAGTATTAGAGCTGCTCTCGTGTTGAACCCTTCCTCCTCACAAACAGCTTAAAAAGGAGGGTGACTGCTGATCTTTCAGGTTGCGTTAAGTAACCAGGAATGCAGCCGGTCTTTGTTTTCATGGTAAAAAGGGCAAAAAGCCCAACCCTGCCTTTATTATCTGCAGTAAACTACTGATCCTTAGCAGGGACGGCCTCTTTGAAGGGCTCATGGGGATTCAAGGAACTTGACTATGGAAGAGGAAAAAACTGAAGACAAATCTTTTCTCCATACCTGTATGTCCCAAGGAAACTCCTCGGAGCTTCAGAGCATTCACGAGTGACTCCTCCCAAACCTCTCACCAGGTTATTTGTTTATCAGTGGAGAGAGCCACTCATAGCAATACATTCTGCCCTCATTCTTAAAAACTCTTCCCTGGTTTAAATACTCCCTGGCTCTTGCTGCTGGTTTGGATACGTGCAGTGGAAGAAACCTCACCACACACACTCTCCATGGTCATATCCGAAACACAACCCCTGTCCTCCGCTTCCTCTCCCAAGTCTCTACCTTCTGTCTGGGGGGCATCTGATAGTGTCGGCACATGCTGCGGAAGGTGCTCAGAAAGTTGGGCCTGCACACCACAAAGAAGTAGTTTGCTGTCAAGTAACATTCCTCCAGAGGAAGTAGGATCAATAGGAACCCGTTTCCTCCATGACAAGGGCACAATCTCTCTGCCAACAGGCTGGAAGCATATGCACACGTGTGTATTATGCTACATATCACTCTGTCTACAGGATTTGCACATCCAGTTTTAACAATGATTTATGAATTCCAAACAACATCCTGGGGGAGACAATAAATGAGACCTTTGCTGTAAAAAATGTTTCAACTACGGAAAGTCTCTCCCATTTTACCGACTCTGGGTTATTGCCGTGAGGTGTAGATGAGCACCAGCAGGATCTAGAGACGACCATGGCAACAGGAGCAGGACGTGGTGGGTAAGTAAGCTGCTCCCACATAACTTGACAGTTTTACTTTGGGCACAGTGAGATGTTAAGTGCAAACAGCATTTTCTGATCTTTAAAAAACAAGGGAATCTTGGCTTTGGAAGATTTTCAAGTTCTAACAAACTTTCTGAGCCCTGTTGAAATCCTCTCCATCACCCAATTTTAACTTCTCTTGCTTTCAAACTGACACCTGTATTTGGTTGCCCGGCACTTGCTGTCTTTCAGTTATAGTTGTATTGATTCAAAACGGTTCTACCACCTCCAACAGAAGAGTCAGAACCAGTTTCTTTGTTTCCCTGCTGGTTTTTGTCCCGAGATATTTTTAAAAGGCACTTTAGGCTAAAGGTTTGTCTTGGTTTCCCTGAGTAGCCTTCAAAGCATCAGTGCTACTGACATGCCCGTACAGAACAAGG
>NW_010249782.1:2036-3740 GCF_000690775.1 Eurypyga helias
GAGAGAAAGGGTAAAAGAAGAAAGGAGGAACAAATGACAACGTACAGGGGGGGAAGTAGCTCCAGGATGCTGGACGGGCTCCGTGGGCAGGGGAGACTGGGAAGGTGTAATTAAAAAAAAGAAAAAAAAAAAACAAACAAAAAAGAGTTGGTTAAAACAGGCACCCACTGAAAATGGGTTATTTTCATACAAAGCTCAGCTAGGCTATACACAGCACAAAACACGACCACGGGCCCAATCCTTCAAGTTGCTGGGCGCTTTATTCCCTTTCACTCTGGAAGTTCATTAGGATCCAAAAATCCCCCACCCAGTGTGTCCCAGCTCAAAAACCCCCCAACATTCTGCGTGTTTGAACTTTGAGCCGAGCAGCGCAGCGGAGCACGGGGCTTGTCTGCACAGCTCCCAGCGCCTGCTCGGCACCTGCTTATGGTTAAGCCCACGCTGAAGTACCTGGTTGGGCCAGAAACTGGGCTGGAAGATGTAACCTTTCTTTATTCAGATGGACAGTGCCAAGAAAACAACTCCCAGATTTGTGAGCTGACGTTTTGCGTGATTTGGTTCCTTACAGGCTCAGCTTTCCTCCAAGTCTAACGGCGCGAAAGCTGCTTTATCTCATTTTTCATTCTACACACACAGAATGTTGTCTCAGAGGGGTTTTCCTATTGACAAAAGGTGTCCTTCCCAAAAGTCTTTAATTGCAGAGGAGGCAGAGACCTCGCTCTTGCAGCCTCAGCCCCAAGTGTTCATTTTTTTTGTGGAAGACGGAAAACACGCAGCCCAGGAAATAACTTCCCCACAGATCAGACCAGCTCAAATCCGGGGGTTAAGCAAGCTGGCACTGTCCTGTTGGAAGTCTCTGAACGCCCAGCCAGCCGGGCCGAATCCTGGTGCCTTTCAGAGCCCTGGAGAAATACCCGCAGCACATTCCACAGACCTGTGCGAGTCCCCTAAAGCGGCAGTGTTTCCACCTGACCTTTCAGCCCGCCCACGGCTCTGCCGGAGCTCCACAGCTTCTTGAAGGATTGGTCCTTAGGTCTCTCAACACTGAAAGCACATTTTCTGGCTTCTGCATCACGAACCGTAGTGGCTGGCCCTGAGCACATGAGTATGTTTATTCCCTGTCCACTTCCACGGTGGAAATGGATACCTGTCTTGGCTCAGTAGAATTTTCATTAAATTTAGCCTTAACGACGCAGTTACATGTTGAACACCAAACAACAGGTTTGTGTACATACGATTAACGGGACTGCTAATTAGATACATTTTATCTTTCCCACCTTATAAAACCACGATGACATTATGCACCCATCAGTGTCAAAAGGCTGCTCAACCAGCTGCAGAATCCAACTTCTATCTGCACCTTATCCTTCCTGATTTTAATTTTATTTACAAAAACCCCTGAAGAGGTGTGACCTCTTCAGAGTGTTATGACTGCAATAGCTATAACATGATGAATGTAACTCAGTTTGCTTTTCTGCAGCTAAAATTACTTCATTCAGGGCTGTAGCAGAGTCTTCAGGAGGTCAGAACAGACTCTGTTGCCTGATCCAGAGCTAAATTTCAATCCTCCTGAAGTTCTGTAGATTATCTGTATTTGGTGTGTTTACCCAGATTAATCTATTATTTATGGTTTTTTTTAAAAATACTCATTTACAGCAGCCTGTAATACTAACAAGTACCCTTTAACGTGCCCATATCAGAGAA
>NW_010249782.1:3795-20272 GCF_000690775.1 Eurypyga helias
TGAGACAGGAATTTGAAAAGCCCTCCTTAAAACTGGGCAGAGCTGCTGGGGTTATTAATTCTTTTATCCTAAGCCAGGCTGAGGAACTGGTGAGAATGAGCCCCAGAGTTTTAAAAATGCTCATTGTTTTGGAAAAAAGAAAGGGAAACATTACCTTCTCATCCCCCATTTCTTCAGTTAAGCTCTAACTGCAAACTGCATCCTTAGTCTTTGTCTCCCCACTGAGACCGGATGCTCCCCAGCAGCAACCATGCCTAGAAACCTTCCAACTGTCATACCAAGGCACACCTCAAGGAAGATTCCAGACACAGCAGGATGCTACTCGATAGCAAAATCATAGAATCACAGAATGGTTTGGGTTGGAAGGGACCTAAAGGTTCATCCAGTTCCCACCCCCTGCCATGGGCAGGGACACCTTCCACTAGACCAGGTTGCTCCAAGCCTCATCCAGCCTGGCCTTGGACACTTCCAGGGATGGGGCATCCACAGCTTCTCTGGGCAACCTGTTCCAGTGCCTCCCCACCCTCTCCGGGAAGAATTTCTTCCTGATATCCAATCTAAACCTCCCCACTTTCAGTTTAAACCTGTTACCCCTTGTCCTGTTACTACAGGCCCTTAGACACGACACAATTTGCATGTATGAGGTGAAGCATGATACGTGATTTTAAATACTGTTAAACCACAAATACCCAGAATTATGAGAAAGAATGGACTGGAGCAGATAGCTGAGACATGCTGCCCGTGACTGTCAACTACGCCAGAGCGATGAGTGGGGACAATACGAACGCACACACGCACGTAGACACACACTGCTTCCAGAAAAGACCAACCAGAGATGGACAGTAGTGAGGAGGAGTAAACCCAGCCACAGTCTACAGGCAACTCCCCAGTGTTCACTTAGAAGGGAAAAACAAAAGCTATTAACCTTTGTTCTCCTAAGCAGCACAGTGGACATCTAAAAGATTCACTGATCAAGCAGCTGAAATTCAAACGCAACTTTTCATCCTCTATCTCATCAAAAATCCTTATAAATACAAGCCGATTCCATCTACTGTAGTACTGAGTTTCAGCCGCACTGTCAGTAAAAGGTATTGTCTGGGAAACATGGGCTAAGAAGTTACCACTGGAGTATTGTATGTGAGCAAGAATACAGGAGGAATTTAGAAAAGAGGGCAAGTGCTCAAGATAACTGAGAGTTGGTGAGCCCACACTACCTCCCTGGATCTTCGCAGTGGGTTTTACATCAACAGAAACAGCCAGGATTAGCAGTTTGCAGCCCACCTGTAAAAAACAGAACTGGAGAAGAGAAGGCTCCGGGGAGACCTTACAGCCCCTTCCAGTGCCTGAAGGGGCTACAAGGAAGCTGGGGGGGACTTTTTACAAGGGTCTGTAGTGACAGGACAAGGGGTAACGGGTTTAAATTCAAAGTGGGGAAGTTTAGATTGGATATCAGGAAGAAGTGCTTCCCTGAGAGTGTGGGGAGGCACTGGAACAGGTTGCCCAGAGAAGCTGTGGATGCCCCATCCCTGGGAGTGTCCAAGGCCAGGCTGGATGAGGCTTGGAGCTACCTGGTCTAGTGGAAGGTGTCCCTGCCCATGGCAGGGGGGTTGGAACTGGATGGTCTTTAAGGTCCCTTCCAACCCAAACCATTCCATGATTCTATGATAAAAGGGACGGTTTTCCTGCATGGTCCATTCCCTTTCACTGATCTCAGGCACCGGTTGCATTAACCCTGGTGTAAGCACGTACACCACAGTCAAAGAAAATATTCTTTCTAACAGCAGAGTTTGCACTTCAACCCAACCCTCCTCTCCCACTCCCTGTGTTTCATTCTCATTTCAACCTCAGGCAGTGTCTGTACTGAGCTGCAGACCACGGCAATGTTTTATGATTCTACTAAAATGCTGTCCCCATCACTTCTGCAAATCCAAACCTCTAATTACAAATAATAACAAAAACGCAGGGCAGGAAGTTCTTCGCTTCCCATCTGCTTTTCATTAGATTACTCAACCCAGCCAAATCTATGGATAATTAAACAACTCAAGGAATTCTACATTTGCAAATGCCTTCTTGGCGAAGAGCTTTATGCTGCAGATCCAAACTGTCCTAGATCCTCTACGCATCATGTTTTGATTAAAGAAAATAAAGTTTGCATGTTGATTAGTATGTCTTATCAAGCCCAAATCTAAAGCTTCACATTAATTCTAGATGAAGTACCCTGCTAATGTTGAGCAAGGACAAAAGCTCCAAGAGGTTCCTTTTAGAAAAGTCTCTATTCCTGGGTAAAAGCCAACTGGGTGTTTCAAACATGGGTGAAAGGAGGAAATTAACTGAATTGGATATTTAGATGTACAGAAACACCCTGTATGTTTAAGCCATAGATTAGGATGCACTAAATGTGCAGAATACGGGTGGGGAAAATGCAAGCTCTTCTGCGTTATCCCAGCAATGCAATTCCTCGCGAGGCTCTGGAGCAGCCACTCAGAAGGGTCCAGTTTCCCATTCCGCAGCAGTGCTACTTAAGGCACTCCGGGTGCTCCAGACCCCATGCCACCTTCCTGGCCTGTGCTGACAAGGCATTCTGCGCGTGCAGTTGTGAAACCCAGACCCCTTCGCTCTCCCTTCCTCTTCTTCCCCTTCTGCATCTCACACATCAGTTTTTCCTGCAGGCAGATCGGCTCCTGGAGTTCTCCACCACCACATTCAACGTGCCTTAACTATGGGAACACCCTCCCCGGCTCCTACTAGCTCCTCCAAGCCACAATTCCTGTAACAACCGTGAAAGAGTCTTCCAGATTTCTGCCTCCCACCATCCTGTTACAGCCCAAGGTGGCAGAATTAGAAAGGACAATGCTACAAAGTAATGGTATCCTAAATTCTTCGTGCAGGGGAAGGGCAGGGATGGGTTGCAGAAACAGCTGTGACATTCATCCTAGCAATCCTTGCATCCAACGGCTCATAGTGTTCTTCTAGAGCAGTCTTTAGCCTTTAATTGCACTCACAGAACAACTATGGGGGAAGGTCAGCAGGGACACCCCCACAGCTTGGCAATATCTTCCATCTTAGGGCTTTTAACAGGACTTGGGCTTTTGGCATCAACTTTGTGACAAACATTTCCCAGGACTGAAAGTGGAAATCCACTCCCCTTGTGTGCTGTTAAGGCCAAACAGAACCTACTCAGCTATGCTTCTTCATTATTTCTCGTTAAAGCATGGCAAGAAATTACTCACTAGCTCATGACATGTAATTGCCTGAGCCATATTTAATAATAAATGCTTGCTGATGATTGCATCTATCAGCCCAGCCTGTATTGAAAGTTGCCCTTGTCCACACGCTTCAGCTGACCGCGTAGAGAGGAGTGACTGATCGCAGCGTTTAGAGATCAAATTCCAACAACAAAAGGCAGATACTGGATTTATGGAATGACCACCTGCTGCAGTGCTTTGCATGGCTGGAGCTCTTGGTGATACTGACTCTAGCAAATACATTCGCGTGTGCCCAGGAATTAAAGGCTGGAGATGCCAATGGCTGGGAGAACTATTTCCTCTCGCTGACAGCTCTCCGAAGCACGCCCATGAACGCAGGGCACCGACAGCCTAGGGTGCTGGGGACTTCCTGAACCTGAAGTTCCAAGCTGCAACACAAGATCTGATAAACGTATTTCCCTTTGTAAAAGTCAAACTTTTGGAGCACACCCATTTGTTTTAAACTATCACGTCAGCAATCTTGTATGACAAGGAACATCATTAAAATAGTGAAAAGGACCCCAGTTATCCAGCTTTCCAACTCAACTCACCGGCTGCGTAATGTTTTAAGAAAGCAATTTCAAACTGCTTCTCCTGATGCAAAAGATATACAGATGTATCTTTATATATACGAATATATAGATATTTAAAAAAATAATTGGAAGAGTAAAACAAAAGGTTTACCACCAGTAAATTCTGCAGAGCTCTCAGTTATGCCAGCACATCTAACGACAATCACTTCCAGCGTACGCTAGGATGACAGCAGATCCCATTTCCTATTTATTTTCCTTTCCTCAGCAGAGATGGGTATTAATTTGCCTGTATTTCATACAATACAAAACTGTCCAGAGGGCAGTAGGAAGCAGCTGGAGTCGTATACCCAGAGCAGAAGCAATTAGAATTCCAAGTTCTGTTATCCCTGACTTCCCCAGACACAAAGAAGCTTCCAGTACCTAATTAATCTATTCCATCGAAGTCAGCATAAACGTTTTTGGGTCACCTGTATGTTCTGTATGAAAAACACCTAACTCACAACACACTCCGGACACCGGGAACTGGGATGTTGCATGGAATCGCTACTTAGAGAGCTGAAGGAAACTTAAATTCTTAGAGTCTTTCAAGTCATGGAGGAGACAGACACGGACACCAGCTTACAAAACACCGAAGCTGAAAAGACACACAACAGCGGCGACTATTCCAGGAGAGGTAACGTGTAGACGATCGACACACGGAAAGGATCGCGTGGTATGGTACAGGATGATCAATACACAGAGTATGACGTGACATGTACAAAGGAGATATTAAAAACATGGAACACCAAGAAGACAACTCCATTCTCTTTCACTGTATCATAAAGCTTAATATTCATACCTGGTTTTGGCACAGAGTTGGTCACGGACTGCGGAACTTTGTCGTTGATTAGTTCAACACACTCGCTGGGAAAAAATCCAACCTGTAGTAAAAGCAGAAAGAGAGGCAGAATACTGAATGTGACGATTTTAAGATTGGAGCTGTTAAACCAGTAACGATTAAACATTTTCCTCGAACTCTGCTTGCCTGATGCTCCATAACATTATCCAACCTACAATGAACAGCCTAAGAGTAATAATTTTTCAAAATGATGCAGGCAAAAATTCTACAGACCGAATAATTAGTTCTGTAAAATACATTTTTCTGTGTTCTACGCTTGGTCTGCAGGATAGAGAGATTCAACTTGCAACAGAGAGTGGAGAGGATAAGTGTGCTACACACCCTTAAATCTCAGAGAGCCAGAAAGACTTGGTTTCCTGCAGCTGGCTGCATGCATGCAATGTGAAATTTAATGAAGACAGCAAGACGCTTCAGCTCTTAGCACCTCAGTTATCTGCACTCAAATCTCACCAGCACTTGACCCTTTTTCACTGTCAAAATACTGTATTTTATTCCTCTAAAAAAAGGAAATCAAATATGGGTCAATATATTTGCAGGCCTGCACAGTCCCACCGCAGAAAAACGTGTATTCTGGTAGGGTAGGTCAGGAGAAGGCGCTCTGAACGCACAAAGCGCCCTACTGTGTCGTGGCCTCACTGCATGCGCTGATGTGATGAGCGTGGGTGACGCTCCTGAAGCATTCAAACCGAGCGTGTTTGAAGATCTTGCTAAAAAAGTTCAATGTGGTTTTAGTTAACCTGAATTAAATTCAAGGTTAGAACTGAGAATAGGTTAAATAAAATATACATAAAATGAGTTGTACACTTGTAAGTAAGAACCCAGTGATTTGACTAGAATAAACACCAATATTTTTAGAAGGAACAGCATGGTGTAGCAAAGGAATCTCTAACAAGATTCTGAAGTTTTAACAGAACTCCTGGTGCGTATCTGCTTCTGAACGTGGACAAGCCCGTGCAACCTCCGCGCCTCAGTTTCTCCACCAGCAAATGACAAGGGATAACAGTGCCACATATCCATTCCTGGAAATTGCTTTGAGACCACAGCTGGCAAACATACTGCACAACCTGTTTAACCCTTCAGAAAGAATATTCCAGAAACAGCCCCCAGAGGCAGGACTCTCCTTAGCCAGCTTCACCAGGAATGACCCACCCTGGGCTCCCACAGCACAGTGCTGTGCAAGCGCTTTTGACAGGCACTGAACGGAGCTTCTTCTCCGCTGCCAGCATCCCTGACAATGAAAACACCTCTTCAACGGCTGGACTTGATCTTAAAGGTCTTTTCCAACCTCAAAGATTCTATTATCTCCAAGTGCCCAGTGCACATCAAGGTGGCTGATCGTTTTCAAACGCTGACCCGCAGCGTTCCTGCATCGACCGTTACCATCTTCCCTGGCATCCCCTCTAGCTCAGAAATGCTGGAGACAGCCTACACCAGCAGAAGGGTTGGAGACTGGAGTAAGGGGAGGATCTTAAGGTTGCCTTGAAATAGGATGTGCCTTCAGAAATTCACATGCCACTCAGATATCTCCGTATCTGGGGAGAAACGACATTATTTCCCTTTCAAGGATTCAGGATAAGGTGTGACCAGATAAGAGTTTTACACTTCCCAGCATCCCAACCTCCTCTCCACAGTGTCTTCCTTCTGACTCTCATCCCAAGTGTACGTCAAGCCCAACCAGACTTGCCTTTGGCAACTTTTATCCTCAGTACCTATTTCCAGACCTTTCTCACTTCCAGATCCCATCTCCTCACTCAACACAGCTCCCGTATTGTGACGTGTAATTCAAGCACCACCACCCTTCCGAGACGCCCCGTCTAAGACAGAAGCAGGATTTCCCGGCCGGTGTCAGGCATGTGATCTGGACAGCTGAAAGCATCGAGTCACTTCTCCCAGCCCCAGTTGGGTCAAGCGCTGCAACAATGTGTGGCCAGCGGATGGGCCCCAAGCTCATCAAAGCCGCAGAACTGGGCCAGGACTGCTGCCAGTCATGTCAGCACATCTATGAAATTCAGTGGAGCCGCATGGCAGTCGGCACTGCGAGTCTGGCAAACAGTCCCTTCTCTATTTATTCATCTTACACAACTCCCTTTTGTCTCCAAGGGGGAAAGAATAAAAAAAAAAAGTCTCCTTCCTACACCAAGTTGATTTTCACCCGTGAAGTTCCAAGCAATTTAGTAGCAGTACCATGCATGGTGTGTCTAGGTAAACACCCCAGACTTTGAAACTATTCCAAATTCCCTAAGGGAAGCAAGAGTTAATAGGAATACTTCTTCCCACACCCCCAGAATCCAAGGCAAGGTTTTGTCGGACACACAGTAATCCATCAGTTTCTGTTAAAGACTGGGAAAATGCTTTTTGTTAAGACTATGACAGCACGGGAAGAGAACTTGCAGCAGCAGCACTAGGAGTCAGTAAACATTGCCTCTCTGATCTATGGCTCCCTGTAACTGAGGCTGGCCAGTGCATTCCACTCCTGCTCAAGTGACTCCCAGAACTGAAGAACCCATCCAAAAACCAGGATAATGTAGGACTTCTCCCAATCACTCGCTCAGCTGGGTGTGCCAATTTTGCAAGGAGACGATATCTGGGAGTAATACAACGCAGTGGTGATTTTTGTGCAGTTTATAAATAGAAATATGCCGATTAGCACAAGAAAACCAGCCTGAACCATCACATACAGGGGCCTTCCTTGGGCAGCTCATGGCCCCATGATGCTGCTTTGCTAGGAGATGCTGAGGAACAGGCTGATTGGTACCTACAGAGAAAGTACCGATATTTAAACAAAATACATTCCATTTTTTTAATACTTCACTATAGGGAAAAGTGTCTCGGACGCTGTCTGTGCAAGAGATGCAGGAGGCAGTTATTAAGTTAGGAACAATGTACACATCCTGTGAAAATCTCACCCCATCAGACAAACGATATATTTGGGAGACTCCAGAGCGGAGGTGATACCGTCTCTTTCATTCTCAATGCTTTGAGAAGTCTTTTTTAATCGCCCACCAACAGTGATGCCTGAGATGGGTAAAGAAACCCGAAACACCTGGGCACCGGCCTTCCATTAATCATACCGAAACATGGTGGATGCAAATCCAACCCCAAATCCCCCACCACAATCAAAAGCTGGTTTGGCTCAGGTAGCTAACACCATGTGTTTCCTGTTTCAGTACGCAATGCTGAAGTATGAATTTAGAAATGAAAGAAGACCCAAGATGGTTATGTCACTGCTTTTTTGGGAACCTTTCCCAAAAAAACCCTGTACCTGTTCTCAATGTATCATGTTTGCCATCTTCACAACCAGTAATTATAATGGATTTTTTTAGGGAAAGCGAATTTTCACTCATGCTAGTGTTGACAAGCTCTCTGATGTTAACTCACCGCTAACAGTTCCGACAGCTCCCATGTTCTGACTTATTTATTCCAACTTTTCTTGCAAGATCCCCAAGGGATCATTGTCAGGGTCATAACCTGTAACTTGTGCCTCGTTCCCACCCACTCAAAAGATGCTGCTTTTCCTCCCATGGAAAGTTTTCCACGGTTTTGTATAAATAAATGAGTTTAGTCCAAGAGTTAATCTCAACAGATGTAGCAAGGCACTACTAGAGCTTGAGCCAGGATTAAAGGATTTGGCAACGTACGAAAATTAATAGCAAGGGTAGTATATATTTAGATAAATACAGGGTCATCTGAAGGTTAAAAAAAAATCACTACACACCTTAACCAAAGGCGGAAAGCACGGGCTACTGCTATATGCAAACATTTCTGCAACAGCCACTCTGTCTTTTATGCCAGCTTCTGCTAAACCGGAAGAGGCATGAGCTTTAAGGGGAAAGGTCAAAGTAACAGTAATAATTTTCAGTGTACGAGGAAGGAATTCAAACAAATGAGAAAGCTGAAGCAACATTAGTGGCAAACGAAACATTCTGTGAGGCATTTTGACTGTGTTTTTGATTTTGGCATAGGCTAGACTATGGGTTAAATTTTATTCAGATCTTTTTCTCCTAGTTTTCAATCACGCCAGGCTTACAAAAACCTAACAGTGCAGCACCGATGTTTTACTGCTCGTTTGGCTTTCACAAGCAGAACGTGCACTATGCTGCTTGCCAAGTAACCCTGTGGCAGTGGCTGGGGCGGAGAGCAGGGCACCCTCACCGTGCTTCCAAAGCAGGGCTGCACACCAGGGGCACCAGCTGCAGGAGGAGCAGGATCGTTAGTCCTCTTATCCTGAACTCTTGGAAAAGACAGCTGAACACCTCGGCCACAAAACCCTTCTCATTTCTTTTATTCACAAAAAGAATGTCGGTGTGGGACAGCAGATGTTAATTATCTATTCCTGACCCTGGGAAACCAGGTGAGGCTGGTCCAAAGCTCTTCTTTTAGCATTCCCACCGGCCGGGAACGGCGGAGCTGGCAGGCAGCGGAATGCTGAACATCACAACCAAAGGTCATGTGCGCTGCTAGAGAGAAGTGTGAGAAATCTCTGCTGCTCAGCCCCAGAAAGACCTTCCCTCCTGCGGTGCCCGCGGGGACGGCGGGCGAGCGCCTCTGCCCGTGCCAACCTTGCTGGGCGCCCGCAGAGAACGGGCAGCGGACGCGTGCAGAGTAGGAAAATCAGCTGGGTCGTCATTTTGCCCAACGTGTTGCTGCCGTTGGCTCTGGGCTACAAACGGGAGTGGCCGTCTGGCTGAGAAATGACATCAGAGGTGACACGTCCACCGGGGGCCGGCACATCGCCCGTCTTGCAGGTGAGACCATCCACCGGGCGCGTGGCTGCCCCTTGCAGTTCCCACACCGACGCGCGTGAACCAGAAATGGGAACTCGGCTTCCCGTTTCAGAACTGGTCTTTCCAAAGTGACACTGGCCATAAAAACGTGCCCAGCCTTCCCAGGCCATTTTGAGGAATCGGCACTCTGTGTTCACATCACATACCTGTTATTTCTTAGAAAACGGTGCACAAGGAAAAAAAATGCTCTCAACTAGCAGCCAATTTTACTCCCGACCAAGACAGAGCACGGCCCTTCCTGGGAAGTCTGTTCAGTCTTAAAGCCTGGATGCAGGCTCGGCACGGAACACGGTTTGAGAGCAAGGGCCTGTGTTTCACAACCAGTCCAAGCTCAGGTAAGCACAGGCTGGTTAAAAAAGCCCAGTCCACCTCTGGTTACGCACACTCCTGGGCATTGATTGGCGTCACCTCCAGCTTGCTGCCATGCAGCAGGGCAGCTACCCACAAGACAGAATTATTCAGAACATCAAAAGGCAGTTGTGCATCAAAAAAAAGGGCCTGTCCCTAATGATTCAGCTGCCTGAAACAGAGTTACTGATTGAAAAGACAAAGCATGAAGAAAAAGAAGAGGAGGAGAACAAAGAGGGCTGGAAGGCTGTTAGTGGAGGTGGCTGCAATCTAGGTAACAACCTTACAATGAAAGCAGTGACTCACTGAAGGCATTTGGAAAGAAAAAAGCTTGAGGAAAAATATCTTTAAAATCATTTTACTTTAACCAGAGAAAATGATAAGAAGCCTAGTGGGCTCTTTTGTTCCACACAGGATTAAGTGTCTTGCAGTGCAGTCATTAGATCAGGTACTGGGAGAAAGGCACCCACAACTGCAATACCGAAATGTGAAGGATAAGAAAAGTGGTGATTCATTCCCGAAGGACAGCTCTGGCTGGCAAAGAATAAACGGACTTCCATACTGAACCAAAGCTGCAGCCCATGCAACCCGTCAGTTCTGCGTTCCTGTTGACGTCTGAGGACCTGCCGCTATTCGCACAACACAGAGACCCGTATTTGTGAATTCTAACGGACAAGGGGACGTGCAGAAATGAATGCACCTCTGCCCAGACACACGGGCCACGGCTGCTTTAAACGCACAAAGCCAGGTGAGTAATTTCAGGCCAGACCTTTCTCCAGGTTGGGCAAAACCTTGCTCTCCACCTATCAAGACACAATGTACAATGAGAGCTGCAGTCCATTGGGTAAAACCGTGCTCCTTTCCTAGCACAAGGAAAACATCTGAGAAGTAACATGAACAAACTGTCCAAACACTTGGAATTTGGACCTCCCCCCTTTATCTGCTCCCAGACTCACAACTATCTGGCATTGTTGATTTATTTTATTAATTAAAATGACTGGATCAACAGATTGCTATCACGTTTACAACAACTATTGCTCCTTAATGGGATCAGAATTGTTTGCCTATAATAAATGCTTGAAAGGCTGCACCAGCTTCATCCATTCTGATACATATCATTATAATGGTGGTGGACGAAAAGCTGGACATGAGCCGGCTGTGTGCACTGGCAGCCCAGAAAGCCAACCGTATCCTGGGCTGGATCAGGAGAAGTGTGGCCAGCAGGGCGAGGGAGGGGATTCTGCCCCTCTACTCTGCTCTGGTGAGACCCCACCTGGAGTGCTGCGTCCAGCTGTGGAGCCCCCAACATCAGAAGGATACAGACCGGTTGGAGCGAGTCCAGAGGAGGCCACGGAGATGCTCCGAGGGCTGGAGGCCCTCTGCCATGGGGACAGGCTGGGAGAGTTGGGCTTGTTCAGCCTGGAGAAGGGAAGGCTCCGGGGAGACCTTATAGCACCTTCCAGTGCCTGAAGGGGCTACAAGGCGGCTGGGGGGGACTTTTTACAAGGGTCTGTAGTGACAGGACAAGGGGTAACGGGTTTAAATTGAAAGTGGGGAGGGTTAGCTTGGATATCAGGAAGTTGTTCTTCCCGGAGAGGGTGGGGAGGCACTGGGACAGGTTGCCCAGAGAAGCTGTGGATGCCCCATCCCTGGAAGTGTCCAAGGCCAGGCTGGATGAGGCTTGGAGCAACCTGGTCTAGTGGAAGGTGTCCCTGCCCATTGCAGGGGGTTGGAACTAGATGATCTTTAAGGTCCCTTCCAACCCAAACTGTTCTGTGATTCTATAACACCATTTTTCACCTATACGCTCTTCTAAAGTACTCATCAAGTTACACTTCTGCACTGAACCATAACACATCTCTAGTTCTGGTATATCAACACCAGAGAGAAATTTCTCTGAGTTCTCTTCTCACTGCAGCAGTTAGTATGGTCAAAAAGCTCCCCTACATCAGGAAATGTGTTTTTTTCTGTACACTCACAGCCTATGGGCCTTAAACTTGCGATACAGTTTAAAACCTCCTCTCTCTCTTCGTAGAATTTGCATCTCTTGGTAGCTGATGGTGTTTCATGGAAATGAAAAGCTCTAAGTACACTTCAAAGAAATGACAGAAACTGTCAATTCATAGGAAAAATGCACCTCTCTGCAAATCAGATCCGTGGTTGGGTGAAGAGATATGTTTATGCAGTAATAACTGAGCATAGCTTATGAAATTACTGCCTGTCAACTGAGATACAGCTGTCGAAGCCCACCTCTGCGCTAACCAGCTTTCCTCTGCAGTCAGCAGGAGCAGAAAGCCCACAGATGGTCTGGTACCCGATCTCAGCTGGCAGGCAGTGACTTCGTGAAACGCACCAACTTCAATTGCTGCATTTCTGCAAACACACCCCGAGAAGCTACTGAAACACCTCTTACGGCGGCTGCGCTGCCAGCAGCGTGGTTCAGCGGCCGCGACCCACTTCACATTCTGACAGACTCTTGCTTACAATTTAAGACGCCAGATTATTCCACCCCTAATTTTCTGTTAAACAAAAATACGGTGCTCTATTGCTGCAGCTGTTCAGATCTGTTGTGTCAGTACTGTGCACGGATACAGACAAACCCCTTTTCAAGCGCTCCGCTCATCAACGTATCCTTATGCTGGGATTGATCTGATCTGAGACAGAAAGCAGTGACAAACTGCAGAAGAGCTCCCTTGCTCCTTGTGTCTTTAATCACCGGCAACGCTCTTCTCCAGTCACAATTCCAGCCAGCCTGATGGCAAGCAGGAAGCTTGCAGTGAAGAATGGCATCTCCATCCTGCCTGGGAACGCCATCCACTCGCAGTCCATCAGCCCTGTGCAAAGTGCCTGCGCTCAGGCACAGATCAGAGTAGCTCTGGTTTGTTTTATTGATTCACTTAGAAGTTAAATGCGGCGTAGCCTGATCACTCCGAGCACTACTAAAGCATTTAATTAGTTTTTGATAGCATGGCAAAGACAGCTTTAGGGCTCCTAAGATTAAAACAAAAGCCACGCAAAGCCATAACACGGTTCAAAACTAGAACAGTCAAGTTTGTTCAAGAAACATCAATGTGTCAACTCTAAAACCAAATTTAATTTCAGAGCAGGTATCGTATGTCCACGCCGCTCTGAGGTTACAAACGAGATACTATCTGAACTCCCACATCTGATTTAAAGCCAACAAAAGCTGTATCGCACATGCTCTGGCTAACGGGACAGAAATGTAATCGTGTAACTAACACTCCATTCAGATGGGATTTGTAGTGTTTGGAGATCCAGTTGCACGCAGCCCTGATATTAACGACAGCAGAACCCCAATCTGGATCTGGTACAGAGAAGTCTGTCAGGGAAAATCCGAGGGTCTCTGAGAAGACTTTCCAGGCCAAAACACACAAGCGTCTGGTCAATTCTGACCCTCTCCAGAGCAAACACATAATTCCACCTACTCGCAGACAGCAACTGCAGTATGAAAACCCCTCCTCCTCAAAAGGAGAGGAAACGTGAGACACTACAGCGTGAGGAGGCAAGAAATCAGTTACCACAACCTTCAGTAGCTGCTGGGTTTTGTTTAGCAGAGACTTTCTAAGATTCCCTAATGAGAAAATCCAAGCTAGGGAATAAAACCTCTTTTGGAAGGAAAGTAGCATCTTGATGCAAAAGCTTTAGAACCTAATTCCCAGGTATGTTAAAGATCTTTTGAAAATTCAGTCTAAATCTTTCTGCTATAGCACTCGGAGACCAGTACTATGAACACGACCCGCTGAATGCAGACACGGAGGCACAGGTTAGGCGGGTGGCTTGTCCAAGTCAGCAGCAGTGTCTCATCAACCGGCTTTCTCCAAACCTGAATTTCTGCCCCATCTCATTCCAGACAGCGGAAGGGACGCGATGACTTGAATACCAGTGTCAGCTGCCTCGGAGGGGGTGCACCATCCCCTTCCGCTAACATCAGGCCAGCTGTCGATCAAAGGCTCGTGGCTATCCCTAACTCGCACAGTTGAGCAGGGAGAAAACTTCCCATGCAGGCCACGTGTCTGCTGTAGCCCAGGTCCAGAGGGGAAGGGGAAGTCCTCTTACGCCAATGCAAGGGCACTCCGCTTGTACTCATGAGCAAACCGGCGCAGGCACAGCAGCTCGATAAACACACCACTGAGATTCCTACCCTTATTTAAGTTGCACTATCTGGTCTGATGCTTGCACCTACCTGAAATCCATGTTTGCCCCTCCACCACGTGGTCAGCTCCTTCGGTGGCATATCAATAACAGACACTATGTCTCCCACCTGCAAAAGATTGGCAATATCAGTCGCCGCTCGTAATGTGTCTGAGAGGAAAGCACAACTCAAATAACTGCATTTTTCAGCACCACAAGAAACCACAGAACTAGAGCAAGTGCACCAACTCCAATCCTAAGACATCTGCCTTCGCAGAAGCAAACTGCGAGGTCGGAGAGTTGCTGCATTATACGACACACCGGATACGGCTGTCAGTAAGGAAACGACCCTCCACGCAGCAGGCTCTCTGCCAACGCGTACAGAAGCGTTCTGATTAAACTGCAGGCACAAGTGAGCGATGTCAAACGCTTCGGAAAATACTCTCAAGGAGCTGAACTCATTTTTACTCCATGGCCTGTGTATGTGTAGGTAGGCACTGACATACGTCTTCCTGTTTTCTTTCAGAGCGAAAAGTTAAGCTCCCTTTGTAGTTCACAAACTGACCAAGGCATGCTTTTCTTAATTAGAAAACAAACTAATTGGTGTGGTGTTACAGCCATGGGATGAAAAATGACCACGGAGACCAAACAGGTTTCTGAAGCTTTGCTCATCCCCTTAAAAAAAGGGTAATACTGCAGTAGTTCCAAAGGAGATCGGTACAGTCACTATTATATTTAGCTTGGTGGGAATCGGGAGCCGTGTGGCCTCTACAGTAGAAAATGAGACAGGCCAGAGCAGAAGGGGCAAAACCTAAGCAAGCTCTACAGCTGGGTACAGCAAATAGTGCTAACAGTAACGCCCAACTTCTACCAGCTGTTTTACATTGACAGATCTCAAAGTGCTTTACAGAGAAGGTAACACCCCCTGTTTTTCAGATAAGGATAACTGAGACACAGGGAAGTGATTTCCTCAAGGGAACAGCAAACCAAGAGCAAAGCAGATTTCCGTTACGGAAACTGCCCTCACCGCCAAGCGCAGAGAAGCCAGGTATTCTCCTCAGTGCTGGGGAGCAAATGCCCGTCAGCTACTACTGCAACTGCCTGTCAGAAATGAACAATAGCCTGAAGAGAGTTAGGGGTTAGGGAACAGTGGGTTAGGGAACAGTGCTTTGCTTAATACCGAGACACTGGCAAACGGCCTGTATCCTGCACCACCTGCGTTTTAACTTGGAAGAAGACATGCCCGCATGTCTTTCCGATTAGCGCCGTTCTCTGGCGTACACGAATAATTGCCTGGGATTTGAATATGAAGAAAACCCTGGCATGTTATTTTTACTGCCCGGGCTGCATGCTATGAATGTGATCACAAAGACTCCTTCGGGCACTGACTGTTTCCCTTTGCGCTTTTCTGTATAACACTGAATACTCCATTGATAGTCCCGCTGCACATTAACAATCAGAGCATAAAATGCCGCTTTCTGGGTAGAATAGACAAGAGCCAGATACCCAAAGACTTCCAGGGGCTGATATTCCACATGTGTGCTCCACAGCAGCTCCTACTCCACATCAAGTAAGATGTTCAGAACAGTATTAGATTATCACCTGCTTTTTAAGAACCAAATTCTTTCACAGTCTGACATGTGTGGAAACATGCAGCGTGAAACATGGAAACAGCAGAAACATGGAAACAGCAGCTCCTACTCCACATCAAGAAAGATGTTCAGAACAGTATTAGATTATCACCTGCTTTTTAAGAACCAAATTCTTTCACAGTCTGGTTCTTAAGAGTAGAAGCTCTTAAAAATGGTTTGAGACACAGAGTTGCTAAGAGGAGCACAGGTTGTGTAAACTGGGCAATGTATTGAACTGGCACGTGTCCACGCACACACATGTGGACAGCCTTCCTGAGCAGATACAACGCACTTTTAATGCGCTGTACAGAAGACTTGGCACTATCTGTTAAATCAGAAGATACTAATGCCAAGTAAAGCTATATTTTAAAGATGACTGAACTCCTCCCTGTATCCAACCCATTGCAAATCAATTGTTTAACCGAATCTTCTAAGCTTCACCTCACAAAACATCCTGAAGGCGTCCAAATATATTCCTGACATGCGCACACACAGAGACACACGTTACGCTCTTCTGTACATAACAAGGAATGTAAGGTCCTTTAATTATTTACCTCAAAGGACAGTTCGTCTGCTGCTTGAGCAATATATCTCTTAATAACATGGGCAGCAGCGATCGCAGGGACGTTAATGGATGATTCCTCATGGACTAGCAGGTGATTCCCCTTGTTATCAATCTGAAATAAAGAGCAGAGGAGACTGTGAGGCAGCTGAGGACATGTGAGGAGGCATTTTATTGGTGCTCATACACGGCAGAGACTTCAAGCTGATTCACAGAGACAGCACAGCTTGGGGGTCCCCTGAGGAGAGTGGCATGGAGAGACAGCGTAGGGCACGGCACAGCAAGAGGGAAGCAGACCAACGATTCCTAAAGAGTATTTCAGCA
>NW_010249782.1:20303-35139 GCF_000690775.1 Eurypyga helias
GTATGTCCCCAGCCAACTACTGAGAAAAATGCTGTATTTGTGCACCTTTGTGTACAAACAGTAACATGCCAGGGGCATGTTTACACCTCCCTTTAATGCCAAATTGTGTTGCTTTTCCTGAAGTACTTGAGATGGCAACACCAAAATTCTCTAAAAAGTGGAATTAAGGCTCAAGAAGAGGCGGCACTGAGTTCAGGAGGAAATGCTGTCAAGCCAAAAATTAGTGCCACTTTCTACTTTCTCCCACCCTTTTATTTCTTATTCTAAGAACACACGGTTCCCACCCCTTGCTACAGCCATCAGCCTGCTCTCAAGATGCCTAGATTTTTATGCTCGTGTAACATTTTGTCAGGAAAGGTTATTCTGTACTGCACGTGCAGTAGGTCTGCTGTAATCTCTAGGCCCACTGTGTTGCTGACAATCCTACAGCTTAATTTTGCTGTACAACTTCCTTCCTCCCTTCGTGCTGAGAAAGTTTCCAAGATGTTTTTCATCCCAAAGGATTTCAGGGTGAGGAGCATACCAGCGGGGAAAATTGCAGGAAAACGCACTCAAATCCTTATCGCAACCATTTAAAAATGAATTGCAACAGTCTAATAATAGATGTTTCTATTCCTGGTGCGCAGCAGTATCATCAGGCAGTGGAAAGACATCCACAGCTAATTGGCAGCAGCACGGCTGACACAGACCTTGAGAGCCCCGTTCTTTCCTGGCCGTCTTCAAGGCCAGGCTGGATGAGGCTTGGAGCAACCTGGTCTAGTGGAAGGTGTCCCTGCCCCTGGCAGGGGTCTTTAAGGTCCCTTCCAACCCAAACGATTCTATGATTCCTGCACTCCTTGCCCAATAAGGTCTATTGTTTAAGAGGGTAGAGGACCATTAACAGAGAAAGCAAAGCTGCAGCTGCACTTCACAATATACAAACAGTGTCACTGCCAGCACAACGCTGGCTTTGTTGAGCAGTTTAACCAACAGCAACGGCAAACAGCAGCGGATATTTATCGCTGCTGTGGCTATCACAAAGAAAATTAAAAAAGAGGGCAAACAAAGACCGTAACTGGGACAGCTCCATCAATTGGAGAAACTTGCCAGGCTTGCAATACTGCCTTGGTAAATAAGAGCGCGAGAACGTGATTGCTTTCTGCAACGCAGAGACTTCAGCCACAAACTGGACTTTCCCCGGTGGTACTGACCCCTTTGCTGCCTCTCTGCAACAGCCACCCCCTTCTGCTTGTGAGTATCAGCAGAATGGTATGTCTCTGGGGGCCAAAATCCAAGTGAGGGAGAACACTCCTACGTTCTTAACACTGGATCCAACTTCGTTTCTTCTCTACCTTTTGTGGCCCCTATACGCTGGTAACAGGGGTGTAAAACATTTAGGGTAGCATTTCAACGACACCAAGTCTGGAAAGATGACACCTCTGTGCAAGGGCAAGAGAGCGCATCTGTGGCTCGTTCTGCTGCTAAGGTCAGGAAACAAAGAACCCGGGCTTCATACTATACCTCCATCCATGTGAGAGCAGGCCCACAGTTTATCTTGTTGCCTGCGATGGCTGAGAGACGTGACAGGTAAGCCATCAGCATCTGGGTGACAAGCTGGGAGAGAAAAAGACAGACACATGTTTTCCTGTTACTACACCATTGTTTGGAGAGACCAAAAATTACCCATTGCCACAGGCAAGTGTTGTGGGAAGATTTTCCCTTTTGCAAGGAAATCTGTCATTTGAAGGACAGCAAACTACATACAGTGCTACAGTGCTTACACTAAAAAATGTGTAAAGCAGCAGCTCCCTGTGAAAGCAATAGTTATTTTTGTAAGATATGTACATTTTCATCACTGTCAAAGTTACTTGCCTGCCATTCCCACCCGCTCGCGAGCCCTTAAGAATGTGGCATCTCAGACTGACCCCTTGGCGCAAGAGTAATATTTCAAATAGCAGAAGAGGGGTTTAGCATCACGCTTAGCAACGTCCTCTCTGTAACAGCAAACTTGCTTTCATTAAACAGAAGCCAGTGAGGCTTTCCAAAGCCTCGCTGCAACGGTGTTACAAAGCAGTATTGTAGCCCAGGGTTTGTAGGACTGTTTAAAACATTGTTCTCCCCAAACATCTGTTCCAACGTGGTCAGTTCAAAACAAAAACCACCCTACGAGACACCACACAGCTGCAGGATTACATGTCACGGAGCAGTAGAGCTGTTTGACATCTTTACATCGTCTCTGCTTACAGATATAATGCAGATTTTCAGTATGTTAATACGTATTAAAGTACGTATGAAGTTGTACAAATTAAGATATGAGAGAGGAATGCCCAAAATCTAATTTAAAAATAATAAATAAACCCAGGAGTTCATTATCCTGAATATTGCTGCTTCTGCTGGACTGAAGAGACAAGACACTTGAAATTCTCTTCGGAAATGACCTGCACTAAACCCAAGTCAGATTCTCTGACGAGCAACGGGAGCGCATAATCAACTTCCAATATCCAACAGCAGGAGCCACGCCGACTTCAGTGAGTTACCGACTTCAGACATTGAGTGCTGCTCAAAAGCAGTCGATCCTTGCCCAGCCAGCACTGACAGAACATGGATTTTCATTTACAGACCCTGGATAGGTTCTGCTTTGAACGCTTGGAATGGTCTCAATTCCGACACATCTCGCGGGCGGGCAGCATTAGCTTCCCGTCACTGCACCGCAAGGGTTGTCCGTACTTGTGCTTGATGGGGGGGCAAACGGACAACTACAGGTCCCAGAGAGCAGCGACCTATGAAATGAAGCAACAGGCACTGTCCATCGCTGTGGTACGGGCTCTGCCCGCAGACAGGCCGAGGCCGAAAAGCGGCCGCTCCGCTCTGCTCTACTGGCTGCGGTAACCTCTGCGGCCACGCGCTACATCGCCTCTCCTCCACAGCTTCCGAAATGATGGAGTCAAGAGGCACCTGCTACTTCCCAGAAGATTATGTTGGACATGAATAAATCTCCAAATTATCAACAGGCAGGAAGCCAAAGGAATTCCAGTTCACCATATCCCAGGTGAAAACAGTAAGGTGAGAAATGAAAAATACCTCTTAGCCCTTCAGGGAAAAGCCCGCTCTTTAAGCTTTTTAAGATCATTTAAATAACGCACTAATGCAAATGCTCTTAAAAAAAGAAAAAGCTGAACATGAGCCGGCCGTGTGCGCTGGCAGCCCAGAAAGCCACCCGTATCCTGGGCTGGATCAGGAGCAGTGTGGCCAGCAGGGCGAGGGAGGGGATTCTGCCCCTCTACTCTGCTCTGGTGAGACCCCACCTGGAGTGCTGCATCCAGCTGTGGAGCCCCCAACATCAGAAGGATACAGACCGGTTGGAGCGAGTCCAGAGGAGGCCACGGAGATGGTCCGAGGGCTGGAGCCCCTCTGCCATGGGGACAGGCTGGGAGAGTTGGGCTTGTTCAGCCTGGAGAAGAGAAGGCTCCGGGGAGACCTTATAGCACCTTCCAGTGCCTGAAGGGGCTACAAGGAAGCGGGGGGGGACTTTTTACAAGGGCCTGTAGTGACAGGACAAGGGGTAACGGGTTTAAACTGAAAGTGGGGAGGTTTAGATTGGACATCAGGAAGTTGTTCTTCCTGGAGAGGGTGGGGAGGCACTGGGACAGGTTACCCAGAGAAGCTGTGGATGCCCCATCCCTGGGAGTGTCCAAGGCCAGGCTGGATGAGGCTTGGAGCAACCTGGTCTAGTGGAAGGTGTCCCTGCCCATGGCAGGGGGGTTGGAATTAGATGATATTTAAGGTCCCTTCCAACCCAAACTGTTCTGTGGTTCTATGATTCTATGAAAAATAATCTTCAGTTTCTAGGTCTAGCATTCGAAATCGTATTGCTCTGGCAGTGCTGTGGCCCTAGAACAGCGTGACTTCCTAGGAACGTTACGTCAGGTAATAGTCAGGTCACTGAAGAAGTTTCCAAAGACACAATAAAATGCTTATGTAAGGAACTAACAGGACAGCTTCTTCCTTGGAATCTCCACAACCATTCCACACCTAGCAGCATATTAATTCACATGAACTCACAGGGCATTTCCCTTTAGATCACTGAAATTAAGGGTAAAAAACACATGCCGAACTTAATACTACTAATCAATTGTCAAATCCAACCCAGGCCTCATTAAAACTACTCTGTTCACACTTGAAAACATTTTCCAACCCCTTGCTGGTGGAATGTGAGCTGATAATGTACCTCTGGACTGTCCTTCAGGGCATCGGAGCGGGGTAGCTCTGAGAGCTGGGAGAAGCGCCGGTCATAAATACATAGGTGAAGATGTTTATCAAGGACTCTGAAATCTTCATAACTCCGCTTCACGATCCAGCTCCTCCCCTGCATAAACAGAAAAGAGAATCACACTTATGTAAGCTCCTCAGCACTTCGGGTTTGGTGAAGAAAATGACAATTTGTGCCAGAAGAAGAGAGCTGGCCACCTTTCCTCCCAAAACATTTGAAAGTGATGAAAGTAGTTGTATTTTCATGGTGTAACTTGCACACAGCCGTTCACGTTCAATCCAGCTGTCAGTGCTCCCACTGTAGTTACCTAACGTTGGCCCAGCACGATGAGACTATCCCAAAGCTTCAACCTTTCACCTGTCTTACAAGGATCCTGCGGAATTTTGGTACACAAGGTGTCTTTGCACAAACGTACTTTACAAAATGGGTTGTGTAAACAGGGTGAAATTAGATTCGACATAAACAGAAGAATATAAAATCAGGGATCTGAAGGCAGAACCGAGGCTTGCAAAATTTCTGTCACATGCCCCAAGCGACCCTTCAGCTGAATTAAAAAAACAATCTATGATGAATAACACTAGCTGAAGATGTACTCCTGAGTGCATATCATTTCCCTAATTAAAATATTGACAGGATACACACTGCTGCAGGGGACAAGGAAGGGACCGTGGCAGCACGGCATAATTTGCTTTGTGAAACTTTTAATATCTCATTACTACTCCTAAAGGCTTCACGGCCTATTATGATCCATAAAAACCGTTGTAATAGCGCAGCAATTTACAGGTCAGAGCACTTTATGAAGAGTCACTAATGCTCTCAACACTCCCATGCAGACCCTAAAATGAGACTACTCCTGTTTCACAGACGTGGACGCCGACCCTGCACCTCCGCAAAGCCTCCCCACCTTCCATTTCAAGCACAAAGCGCTTTTTAAGTCTGTCTTCCCTAAAATCAACAGCATGGCCATATTTGAGAAGAAGAAAAGCGCCTCTACCAGCATTACAGACCCTGCTCCACACTCCCCATGCAGCCGTTTCCCCTGGGAAAGGACGAGAAGAACAACAAAGCAGGCAGGAGGCGTTAGCCGTGCCACACGGGCGGCAATGCCAGCAGCGCAGGGACGCAGAAGATAATGTCAGAGGATGGAATCGGATTGCTCCAGGTTACACGGCAAGCTGAAAGACAGGGCCAAGGATTGAAAGCGACAAAGGGATGCCTGGCAACCAGGGCAGAAAGCAGGGAACTGCGTGGTGCGGGAGAGGATACAGGTAGCTGTAAAGTGTGGTCCCAGGAGTGCACCTCATGCCCTCTTCACCTGGGATACGGAAAGGCATGGCCTGCTCCAACTTCCCCATCACAGTTCTGCTACATTCATCTATCAGGAAAATTATAAGCATCGCTTTTCTATGAATATCCAAAGCCTGCAAAGGCCATTGTAAATGCATATACAACCTAAAATCCAGCATATTGGCTGTCTTCTGCCCAATTTAAGACAACGCCAGACCATGGAGTGTGCCCATAAACTCTGTTTTCACATCACAAGAAACCACCCACATCTCGCAAGCCTACAAAGAGAGCACCTACACAGGACATAAATCCCTTGTAATGTCTGTAAATTACGTGATTTTCATGTAAAGAGGAATAACAAAATCAGGAGCGCAAATCTTTTAAAAACAATGGCCTTTCCAATTTCTCCATCTTTTTCAATTTATCGGCTCGCACTCTCTGGATAAGCTGCCAGCGCGACCCTCAGCTGAGCCAGGTTCAGCCACCAAGGTAAGAAACAACAGCCCGAGAAACGGCCACCACCCTCCACTGGCTTCTGCCCGCTGCACTTAACGGGACGTGTCAATACACCCTCCTACGCTACCCCCCAGATAACAAGTGGTCATAAAGCCGCCATTCATTCCACGATATGTAAAGTTTAAATGTCAGACCGTAGATTTACAGCCTCACTTTATCCTTAATTAAGACAGCAAGAGTTAAATTTACAGGACAGGGATAGCTGGGGTCAGCAAACTATCCATGCGACAGTGTGTGCAGGATCAGCTGTGGAGACGACACGGGCAGCACCCTCCTTCCTCCCGATGAAACCCCACTGTACACGATCACAGTAACAATGCTACAAAGAGCTAGCAGGGTTACGGAGCAGGCACAGCTTACCTCGGGGCAGCAGCGGGGGTGCTCCTCGCCCCCCCAGCTCCAGGACGTCCCTCCTGCGCCGCACAACCCGCCGCGGAGCAAGCGCCGAGCCGGCACAGCGGCGCAGAAAGGAGGTAACCCCGAACCACTGCGCCCGTACCTGAACCCTGCAGCAGTTTGGCAGCTGCTAAGCAACCAGCTGAGCTATCCCTGCGGAAGCAGCACCAAGCCGGGGGCCAGAACCGCTATCGCCGTTCCCAGGTAAGTCAGCCTAACGCCCGCTCTCCAGCCCGGGATTTGGGGCTCTCATGCAAAGGGAGCGCAGGATTCTTGTGGGAACGGGGCTGCCCATTCTTCAATCACATTCAGAATGAGTGTGCATGCGGTGGGTCAGTACAGAACACAGTTTCAGGAGCAACAATACAAATTTCCATCCAGCAGAAAGTTATTCCAACACCTTAAATGTATTTCCTAATACCTTACAGTTTTAAGCCTGCCATAACTAAATACAAAAGCATACATGTTCAGGTTGTTCTGAAAGTCGTGTTAAGCATAGTTTTTGCAGATTTGAAGCCTGAGTGATAAATTTTGAAGCAAAAGAAAAGACAGCCATGTTTTGAGGGAGTTTCCAGGGAGTGCAATTAACTTTACAGGAAGGCATCACTGCAGCAATCTAGGAAGGAACTGGACAACACGTAGCATTTCCCCTCAGATCTCCAGTACAAATCGCAAGAAAGCGAAATCTAAATCGTCTCAGGCAGACTTCCAGAGCTGCACACCCGGGGGAGCAGGAGCAGCAGTGACCTCAGGCGACAGCAACACCACCACAATGTCTCACTGTATCAATACGAAATCTAAGTCCTCTCAGCCAGACTTCCAGAGCTGCACAGCCGGGGGAGCAGGAACAGCAGTGACCTCAGGCGACACCGACGCCACCACAATGTCTCACTGTATCAATACAGAAATCGCACATCGCGCTCCCGGCTCCTGAACGTTCCGAAGTGCTGGAAGGGTTCAGCAAAAGGGTTGCTTTTTAACGTAAAGAGTTAATAAAATAGTAGAAACAAGTGACTCAGGTTGGTCTCACGTTGTCAGCCATGTTTTATAGCAAAGGACTGCTGGTGCTTCAGGCACGTAACACCTGTATCTTCACCTTCTTAATGATTTCCATTAACTGTTGCTCAAGTCAATTTTTGATCACCCTTCAATTTCCCAATTCAATAATTACTTTTCTATTCTTTCATTACTGATGGTCCTGATTTGGAGAAGCACATGCTTAAATCCCATTGATTTCACTGGGACGTAAGGAGAGAGGTGAAGTTAAAGCACACATCAAGTGGCTTCCTGGATTCAGACCTCCGATTACAAAGCTGGGTGTGACAAATTTCCTAAGGATAAAAAAAAATCAAGTCTCAAATGAAGATTTCAATAATGCCATAAAATAGTTTCACAATCTTTAAAAGGAAAAAATGACCACTGATTTAAAAAAAATAATCCCTTCTGTCCAAAATCTAAGTGTATTTTTGGAATTCCTTCTTACAGAAACATTCACAATGAAAAGCATCATGACAATTATGGAATTTCTCAGAAAATGGAAAAATCTGGGTTCATTCCTACTCTTACTAGAGTTTGATCTGCCTTCCCTTACTCTAGCATGCTGTGTAGGATTAAACATACGATGAAAGACTGGTTTCAGCTTCTTATTTTTTGCCATTATCAAAGCAAGTAGAAATGTCACGCTATAAAAAATGGTAAGAGACTACCCAGCTGATGATTCCACTTCCACTGAGCCAGAGATTTGATTAGTAAAACCGTGACACCAAGACCCTAAGAAGCTACCCAGGCTTCGCATCGCGTGCGAGACAAGACTCACAGGGACAAGGACTCAGCACCACAGCTCCACAAGCAGTATTTTGAGCTCTACTGGTCAAACGGCCTGAGGAAGACAACGTGCAGCCCCAGCCAGGAGAAGTTTACGCATTCCCTTAAGCACAGCTCATTTGGTGACACTCGGAGCGAGCAGCAGCATCACCCCCTGGTCCCTTTCTTCCCAAGCCCGACGCACAGCGGCTCAGTGACGGTTTGTGTCATTACTAACAGCAAGTCGTTACTTACTGCAGTACTGCTTGGTTATCCTTGGACTGGGAAAAGCAAATTTATGAGGAGGGTATTTTAAAAGATCCGTTGCATTTTCATTCCCGTAAACAAACTCACCTTGGCTCCATCACCTCTCACACTCTTCAACCGACCAGTACAAAAACCTTATGCACGTCTAAGGGGGGCTCCCATAAGCTCAAGGCCAGTTCCACACAGGAAGAGTTTTATGTGGACTTAACTTGGGATCTGGCAAGAAGCGATCCTTCCCGTCGTACACGCAACAGTCAATGCCTTACCCTGGAGGCATCCAGCGAACACTCGAGAAGCGAACGGGTTCGCTTTGTAAATTCATTTACAGAGCAGATACACGTGAGTTTGGTAATAAAGTCGTACAGATCTCCTCTCCCCACGACGTAAAAGACTCTTTCCAGCTGAACCTGTCTCCATCTGGGCAGATAAGATGCCTTTTTGTCCATCAACGCCTCTTCAAGCCAGACAGGGTACTATTGAGTTCCAGCACGCACAGCTTTCCTGTCCCACGGTCAGAGCGTGTTTTCTCTATAGCACCTAAGATTTATTTATTTTAAGACAGGGGTAGACCTTTCTTTTCTGGTTCAAATGCTTTTTTCCTGAGAGAAATCACACGGATGCTCTCATGAACCTTACCAGTCCACACGGAGATGAAGACCAGAAAGTGAGATGAAAGTATATGGCAAATGTCACTTCGGTTTGACCCTACAGTAAGGAAACACCCCGTATTAAATAGCTGGAAAAATGCCAGCATCCACCAGTAGAGTTTAACTCTGCCACGGGGGTGACTTTTACAGCTGTCTGGGTCTCGGGTTCTGTATGTTATTCCAGCATGACCCTTCAGCCCTTTTTCTATTACAAGTCACCCTGGAAAATGGCTCAGAAATCTAGTCAAAACAGAAAACAAGACTGATAAAATCCATCACTGAAGAGTTTACCCAGGAAGTGTTTTTAGCTGGTGCTGTAGGTGGCTTTATCTAAGCTTAAGTCTGCTTACCAAAACATCCCGGGTGATTTCATGACTTCAGGTGCATTATTGTAACTTCAGGGACATTATAAATCTTTAAAACTTAAAGGGAGCTTGCACTAAGGCAACATAAAGCTACTTTACTTCCGAATGAAAGCGTACGTGTACGGCTTTTTGGCTAGCATGCTTCCAGGTCCCAGCTTGAGGCCACGGATGGATGCTAGCTTTCCTTGCTCCTGGCAGTACCCGTCAATAAGAGTTTACTCCTTCCATCCTCACACCACAGGGTAGGGAACACTTGCATTATGGCTATTCCTAAAGCTGGAATACATTTGCATTAGCTTAACCCCACTGACGAACGCACACATTTTACTTAGCAAGCCTAGAATCATGGAATGGTTTGGGTTGGAAGGGCCCTAAAAGATCATCCAGTCCCACCCCCCCTGCCATGGGCAGGGACGCCTTCCACTAGACCAGGTTGCTCCAAGCCTCATCCAGCCTGGCCTTGGACACTCCCAGGGATGGGGCATCCACAGCTGCTCTGGGCAACCTGTCCCAGTGCCTCCCCACCCTGTCTGGGAAGAACTTCTTCCTGATGTCCAATCTAAACCTCCCCACTTTCAGTTTAACCCCGTTACCCCTTGTCCTGTCACTACAGGCCCTTGTAAAAAGTCCCCCCCAGCTTCCTTGTAGCCCCCCCAGGCACTGGAAGGTGCTCTAAGGTCTCCCTGGAGCCTTCCCTTCTCCAGGCTGAACAAGCCCAACTCTCCCAGCCTGTCCCCATGGCAGAGGGGCTCCAGCCCTCGGAGCATCTCCGTGGCCTCCTCTGGACTCGCTCCAAGTGGTCAATATCCTTCTGATGTTGGGGGCTCCACAGCTGGACGCAGCACTCCAGGTGGGGTCTCACCAGAGCAGAGTACAGGGGCAGAATCCCCTCCCCTGACCATTTGGCCACACTGCTCCTGACGCAGCACTTGCTCCTGTGCCCCTCTCGGCACTTGACCTGGCTTGGAAGATGGCATCAACAGCTTGCAGTGTGATGCCCATTCGGGCAGGAACACATATGTTTAGAAGAAAATAAAATATGGGGAGCAGGGAGCTTTAAATAAGGTGAGAACAATGGAAACACTAGAACTTCCGAGCTCCTCCTGGAATCACAGGAGACGGACACACGAGAGACCAGCCATCGCAAGCTGAAGGGAACACAGGTACGGTCAGACTGCTAGGCCGAGGAGAGAGCTCAGTGTATTCATGTGGTGAACGCTCCATAGCCTTCTTCCACAGAAGACATTACTCTTTCAGCATTAATTATCAGTTTCTATGAATCAATTGCAACCAGCAGGAAAAAAAGAGATTTTAATGGAAACCACTGCAGCTTTTCTCCTCTAAAAATTATACTTCCTTGTGCTCCCTGATTCCAATTACAGATAGAAACACAAAAAACACACGTGGGAACACAAGACCTGGTCTGACTGCTGGCAGTATCAGCCCTGTTTGTTCGGAACAATTTTGGAAACTCGCCTCCCTCCCCCACCCCAGGCAGGTATATGTGGCTTTCTGGGTGCTACGCTGAAATAAGCCACGACCTTCCAGGGCTTTCTCCATCACTCAGAAGAGCAGCTTTGCCACAAGCATCCAGGTACAGGGAAATACGGGCACGCTAAGACGACCCAGAGCAAGCAGACCATGTGTACAGCATTTGAAATCCTCACCACCACGTTTCCTCCCACAAGAAAGCCTATTTCTGAATGGCAGGTGGGCAGACACCTAATGAACCTGAAGCAGGATTTACAACTCTCACCACGTGAATGAAATTCCCTGCTCTCCTGAGATGTTATCATTTCACCAATTTAGTATCAATCACCTCTTCAGTAAGATTACACCGTAAGAGCAACAGGTCACAGAGAGACGGGGGTGAAGGGGAAGGCGGCCACAGCATGGGGACTGCTTTTCCACACTACAGAAAATTAAAGTAATAACCCAACCTGAGCTTCCAGCCACAAAGGAAATCCTTCAAAGCCACCAACACACCAACTGCTGAGTAACGGGAACTAGAATTCCACCATCCTGCAGGCAGCAAGGCGATGAGCGAGTGCGTACGTGTTTACTGATGATTACATGGACGTTGCACATACACCACCCTCTACACCCCGCACCCCAAACGTGCCAGAATCTCCTCAGCACTTAACCGCAGAGAAGAAAATGTTTCATCAAAGAAAGCAAGCACCACTACCCTTTAAAACAAACCAGACAAAAAACGCCTTTGAAAACGACTTGCCTGAGGTTAGTAAAACAGAACAAAAAAGCTTTCGAAATTGCTTGCCTGGGGTTAGTGGAGCAACAGTGGCTTAGAGAGATAGAGATCTCAGTCTTCCTAAGCCTCATTTCTCGAAGCAAACGGCTGATTGTCTCATTGTTTATCTTTTTTTTAAAGCGACGAAAGCACACGGGCATGTTTTTGCTGCTCCTCGCATTGCCCCCCGCCCCATTTATCAGAGGATGGCAGCAGGAAGCCCCTGCCTACTCCCAACACCTTTGGGTAGGGTTACGGAGAGAAAAGACACGCACATTTCAAGGAAAAAGGGATGTTCAAGATGTACCTGAGCAAAACTCAAGGAAAAACGGTGGAAGGGTGAAATATTATTTAGAAATCCCCCCAAAAAAACCAGAAGCGGCTTCACAGGAGTTTTGTTAACAGAGCCAGAGCCAAAATGGAAAAATAGCTGCTTTTTTGGCAGCTGCGTGCATCCGTTTTAAGAATAAACACTGGAAAATGGTGCCAAGACCCAGGAGATGAAACATTTAAGACAGGCCATCTTTAATACCTACTATCTCTAGTGGGGTCTTTGAAAAAGGTAAAACCACAGAGTTTGAAAGACATACAGTATTTTAATAAATACAGTATTTTAAAACCACAGGTCAGTTAAAAAACGCATCATTAGAAACACAGAAAAGCAGGTTCCTCCTTATCTGTCAAAGCCTGAGCCCTTGATGGCCAACTCGCCGTACGGTCCCCAACAGTACCAGTTTGCAACGACACGTAACCTCCGCAGCCTGTCTGCACGCTCGCAGCTGTCGAAGTTTGGAGGCTTCCAGCCCCTGCCAAGGGAGCAGGGAACTCGGGAACCCGCCGCAGGGCTACGATGAACCGATTCTGACCTAGCTGGGACGTCGGTGCTTGCTGAACTAGGTCAGTTTACATGGGTTACACAACACCAGCTTGATGCTCAACCAACTTGGGCACGAACCTGCTCTGCAACCCTAGGAAAGGCCAAATGGATACAAGGATTTAAGGAACAAGCTCAAGTCACGTGCTCCCTGAGAATACTGCCGCCGGTTCCTCTAAAAGAAAACTCATTTTCCATTTAATACAGAGTCAGTGATACACCCAGTCATACACTCTCTAGTCCCTGAGGAAGACAACGGCATTTAATGCCTCCGTGGTTTTATCACCACAAGAACTCAATCACAGATCTTCTTCAGAATATCAGAGTTTAACTAAACAAGGTGCACTCAGTGTAAGGTCAACATAACTTCACAGATTGTGTATTTTGCAATCCAGTAAATATTTGCTATAAAAAATGATGCATCTTTAATTTACTGCTAAAGCAACTTAAACACACTTTTTGACATGGTTTCTGTGCCTTGACGGTGCCTTTTTTTTAATATTCCTTACTAACCCGGCTTGTCCTACATTTTACGTCCAATGAATCTGTCATTTGGAAGTGTAGCTGCTCATCCAAGGCTCATAAACTTATCCACAGGCAAGTCCATCATGTTGGAGGCATCGTATCTGCGCACCGTGTCTTCCTCCTGACGCTGGCTTAGCCACCATCGATTAACTTTGCAGCCCGCAGAGGATGATGCTGGATGGCCTATCTCCCCCCGAAGGTTGTCAACATTCCCAAGTAAACAGGCACTGTAACACTGCTTCTGAAAAATGCATGCATGTTACAACGGCTCTATAAGGGATAAACGGATGGCCTGCATCAAAGGTTGTTAACTTTCCCAAGAAAACAGGCACTGTAACACTGCTTCTGAAAAATGCATGCATGTTACAACGGCTCTATAAGGGATAAACATCGAGGCAGTTCAGAAAAATCAGGAACATCCACCACAATCCCTCCTCTTCGTCTGGATCTGAACCAAGCCCAGCTCTTGGAGAAGTTGTGAAACAAGTAGAACTGTAGACAAACTGCTCCTCTGCAACGCGTTTACACTGAACCCTCCCCGTAACTAAGCAAGTGTCTCTCCAGAATAAAGCCAACTGTCCCCTTCAATTTGTGGCCGGGCCCTGCCTGGTCTACAAAGCGCCACATGACAATCAGAAGCCCTGCCAAAATGCATCACTTACAGCAAGAAACCATAATCGCTATCCTGTCCTCTTAGATTTCAACAGTGATTTTCACTTTTGCTCCAGAGCTAAGGAGAATACAATTTGGATACAAAAAGATGGATCTCTCTAATTCAGAGCTTGCTTTCCCGAGGCAAAATGCCCAAAGGACACGACATTGACAAACTACCATCGAATTGTAAAAGCTTCTGTTGCTTAAAAAACAACATTCATGGCAGCACGTTCATGGGATATTGTATTTTATTCTGAGAAATAATTTTCCCTCTTGCTCATCATCCCTTCCTAGACCAGAGCCACACTGACCTGTCCCCTTCAGCTGGTAGTTTTCCACCACCGAAAACCACCCTAATTGCTGCTGCCACGTATCACCCGCGGCTCCCTCTCACAAATAACTGCACAGCAGCGCAGTCCAGGGCTGGTCTGATGAGCTGGTAGGCTGCTGTCTTGCGGAGATCGTTTTGGGAAACCCTCTTTCCCCAGTAAAATCCCCCTTAAATTCACCAAACCATTTATCTACTGGAGTTTAAAGCTGAAGCCATTAACAGGGAGCACAACAAGCCTCTGCCTTTGGTATACTGAAGGGACGGCTTGAAAAGCACCTAAATCTGCACCTTCTGAAGGAGTGTGCTTTAGCACAAGCAGTTCCATCACAGCATTTATCGCTGCAGTGTCGCTCCACAAACAAATAATCCAATTTAAAATCTGTGCACAGCTAGAACCCTGTTATTGCCTCTCAAGCATCCAGAGTCAAGACCAAGAAAGAACCACGCTGACCCTGTTTCCTTCACAAAACATTTAAATAGAGAAAAAAATCAGAGCGTGCCATGAATGCAAAAATTAAATACCAAGGTTTAAGAACTGCAGTCATTCTTTCATCTCATGTTACCCAGCAACACACAAGAGTACCGAATCTACTGGGTGGTTGGGAACGGAGTGAAGGACGAGTCCCATCAGCTGGGCGATGAAACCCCAGCACCTTGACGACAGGCTGGAGAGG
>NW_010249783.1:0-2087 GCF_000690775.1 Eurypyga helias
CACGCTGGCGTGTCACCCCAGCGGGAACCATGCCCGGACTGGTGTGCCGGGGGTCAACCCCTCCGGCGTGACAAATGGAGGGCTCGGGGTTGCGCCAGGGGCGTGTGGGGTCCGGCATCCGCTGGCCCCCGGGAGGCAGGGTGGGGGACGCCCGCTCCCGCCAGCCACAGAGAAAATACTAATCCTTTTATTTTTATATTATTACTTATTCATCTGGGCTGCACAGGCCTAATGGAAACCAGATGGAGGAAAACAGACACAGCCCCGAGCGGCTGGGACAAATTACCCCGAAGAAAGGAAAAAAAAGAAAGGGAAAAAAAAAAAATTCCAGCAGAGTTTGAGTCGCATTGGGGAGTTAATTTTTGGAGGTGCAGCTGCGAGGCTGCACTGTGCACCCCAAAACCCCCTTCTCTTGCCACACAGCTCGTGCCATCCCGCAAAAGGCCTGGGTTGTGCCACAGCCGGATCCTGTGGGCATCCTGGGCTCTGTTTGCTTTGAGCGTTTCTGGGCTCGGGCACTGAGAAATCCCACTGGGCGTGGGGTTGTCCCTTGTCCCCATGCCCGTGCAGCAGTGTTTGGGTTGCAAACACCTTGGGGAAAATTTATGACTTAGAGGGGAAAAAAAGGAAAAGACGAGAGAAAACACAGCCAGGCCCCGTTTCCGCGGGTGTTTGCTCAGCTTTGTGGAAACTTTCTTCCCGATGGGAAGCTGTGGAAAAGCTGTGTTAGTGCCAGAATGAGTGTATCTGTGTTTTCCCCTCGGCGTGGGCATGCGTATGGATTTGGGATGGTGAGTGGGACAGGGATGCAGGCAGGGATGGTGCCAGCGATGCAGATGGGAGCACGGAAGCGGGTGGGGATGGTGCTGGGGATGCAGACAGGGATAGTGGTGGGGATGCAGGCAGAGATGTGGATGCAGACAGGGACGATGCCAGGGATGCAGATGGCAGCATGGTTGCAGGCAGGGACTGTGCCAGGGATGCAGGCTGGGATGAACATCTTGGAGCCTGCAGCCTCCTCCCTCTCTGGAAGCAACAGCAGAGCCAAACCCAACGGCACAGTCCCTCCGTGCTGAGAGCCGTGCAGGCAGCTGGTGCAGGTGCACTTACCCAGGCAAACTGCGGCACCATCCCTACGCTGCTGCGGCTTGTCCCCAACACCCGATGGCCGTTGCGTGGAGAGCCGGGGCCTCGGGCCAAGCACGTGGGTGGTTGCAGCGTTGCAGACGTGTTGCAATGCCTCGCTGCGCCGCGCTCGGTGTGCAATGCCAGCCAGCGACCCGCGGCGCAAACCCCGGGCTCCAAGGGGGCGAGAAGGCCAAGGGGGTGAGCCCTGCATCACAGGGAGGTGCTGGCCCTGCGATGCCCGGGTGATGCAGAGCCTGGGAGGGATCGTGTGGGCACCCGGTGGATCAAGGCCCTGCGGCTGCGCAGATGCAGCCACCCAGTCCGGGTCACGCTCCGTGCACGCTTGTCGGCTGCCATCGGGGGCTGGATCCTGCCCCCCTGATTGATGGGGGAAGCCTGGAAAAGCCTTACCCGGAGAATGGTGTTTCCATGAAAAGGAGAATAAAGGGTGTTTTTTCAAAACATCCCATTTATTTTGTCAGGGTCCTGTAAATCGTTGTTTTCCAAGGAGGGGTGCTGCTTGGTCTTGAGGTTTCTCCTGAGGCCTTAGGAGAGAAGGGAGAAGGGGGCAAGGAAAGGGAAACCAGAGCACACAGATCCAGGCATCTGCAGAATTATAGTGCACCCCAGGAGGCTCAAACTCCCAGCGTGGGGATGCTCCCATGGTGCCAGAGCCATCCAGGTGGATGCCATAAGACCGTGGTGGTGATTGCCTGGGACTTTGGCTCTCTCTGCCGGCTCTCCCAGCTCCCTGGTCCTCCATGTGCAGCATCGTCTGCGGCGCGAGCTCTGATAGCATCTTGCTCGGGATGAGGCCCCGGTTTTATTTAGCCTGGACAATGTGCTCTCGCAGGGTTCAATTAATCTCGCAACAGTTGCAGCGGATTAAGCATGCATATTAGATTAGTGTTTATCAGCCGTGCCCGGCGGGGAGCGTGCCGGGGCACAGTGGGGACCCC
>NW_010249784.1:0-461 GCF_000690775.1 Eurypyga helias
GTGACGCCCCGACCATGTAACGTACACGTGCGTGACGCCCCGACCATGTAACGTACACGTGCGTGACGCCCCGACCATGTAACGTACGTGTGCGTGACACCCCGAACATAGGGGGTGTCTGGGCATGCGACACCCCAAACACACCAGAGCCAGCTGTGTGCAACCCTAGATATACATGTGACATCCCAAACATGCCAGAGCCAGGCGTGTGACACCCAAAACATGTGATATACATGTGTGCAACATCCCAAACATGCCAAAGCCAGGCATATGACACCCAAAACGTGATATACGTGTGTGACACCCCAAACACGCCAGAGCCACGTGTGACACCTCAAACATGTGGTATATGTGTGTGTGACACCCCAAACGTGATACACGTGTGTGTGACACCCCAAACATGCCAGTGAGGCGTGTGACACCCAAAACATGTCATATACATGTGTGAGATCCCACACCTG
>NW_010249785.1:0-2957 GCF_000690775.1 Eurypyga helias
GGAGGGGGTTTCATCCCATGGCCCACACGCTCGGGACAGGAGTGGGGAGTGGGCCGGGGGCCATAACTCCTTTGCCTGCTCGCTTGTTAGCTCGCCGGTTTGTTAGCTTGCTCACTCGCTCGCTCATTAGTGAGCTGGGGGGTGGGTTGGCTTTCCCGGCCGTGCTGCCACTCGTGGGGTCACTCGGACTCTGCTGCCATCGCTCTCAGGCTCCAGCTCTCGGGCTGCTCGGGACCTGGCTGTGTGCCGGTTGGTGGGTGGTGAGCGATTGCATCATGTGGTTTATTTTCTATTATTTTAATTACCTATTAATAGTCATACTGTTAATATTGTTAGCATCACTATAATATTCATTTATGGTCAATAATTAAGTAGTTCTTCTCTCAACCCACGAGCTCCTTGTCTTTCCCTTGGATTCTCCTCCTCCACTCGATGGGGGGGAGGTGAGCACACGGCTGGGTGGTCATTAATTGCCAGATGAGGTTAAACCACACAAGCGCCTTCGGGGGGCTCCCGCTCTGGTGCAGGTTCCCCTCAGCCCACTGTCCCTTTGGTGCGAGTGCTTCCACCACCACGGAGCCCTTCCGACTGCTCTGACCCTGGTGTTCCCATTGCTGTTTTTCACTCCTCCTCTCTCAATGTCACGTTTTCTGCCCTTTCTTAAATACGTTTTCACGGCAGCACCACCAATCCCCCGGCTGCCTCAGCTCTGGTGCTTGATGGGTCTGTCACTGATCCGGCTGGAACCATCCCTGCCTGGCACAGGGCAGCCCCGGACCTCCCTCCTGGCCACCCCTGCAGTCCCCTCCACCACCCAAACCTTGCCACCTACCCCAAACACCTCCCCACAAATCCCTTCAGCCGTGATTTACACATATTGATTTGCTTTGTGCTGTGTGGAAAATGAGTTCATTTGCTCCTAATTCAGGAAATGAAGCTCTTGATCAGATTTGTGCTAGAAATTTCTACTTCCACAGCACGGTATTTATCTGTTTCTCCCGGAAATAATTTTCTAAATTATCGGCAGTGAATAAACACAAGAAAAAGAAGTCAGAGTGAAAAGTTAGTATTAGATGAAAGTGTTTTATACTGTTGTCCCAGCGCCTTTCTGGGACACGCTGGGATGTACCGCAAGGAAAGGGACAAGTCCCAGCTAAGGGTTAACTCCTGCAGGGTTCCGGCCGAATCCGTAAAGCCATCAACCTGCCAAGCCTGGGCAGGCTTTCACTGCGGTGCTGGTGCTCGCTGCACAACGTGGGTTGCTCTACGATTTGCAGGCACAGATTATTGTTATTTGTGTTGCCATAGTGACTGAGAGCCTGCCGAGAGCTAAGACAGCAGGCTGCATGGGCAACGGGGGCGAGCACATTCCCGGTCCCCAGAGGTAAATCACACAAAGTCGAGCGGGATGCAGTTCTGTCTTTGGAATTTGAACTGGAATCAGGATGCTCCGTATCTGCTTGATCTCACCCCACAGATGATGAAGCTGAGCACAGTGGGCACGAGGATAGGACCATCATAGAATCACGGGATGGTTTAGGTGGAAAGGGATCACAAAGCCCTCCCAGCCCCACCCCCTGCCACGGGCAGGGACACCTTCCATAGCCCAGGGTGCTCCAAGCCTCATCCAGCCTGGCCTTGGACACTCCCAGGGATGGGGCATCCACATCTTCTCTGGGAACCTGTCCCAGTGCTCCCACCCTCTGCGGGAAGAATTCCTTCCTGATGGCCCATCTCCATCTCCCTCTTCCCAGTTAAACCCATCACCCTTTGTCCTGTCACTCCCTGCCCTTGGGAAAAGCCCCCCCAGCTTCCTTGTAGCCCCCCAGGCACTGGAAGGGGCTCTGAGGTCTCCCCGGAGCCTTCCCTCCTCCTTAACTGCATTTGCAGGGAAACTCGTTTGGAATATTGCTCTGGAGCTCTCCCACGCTTGCCCCAGCCTCCCACCGCAGCTGATGGCCCGTGCTCCCGGGGCAGGGAAGCTGCTTGGGAAAGCAGGCGGCTCCCAGAGAGGGCAAGTGGAGAGCTGGTGTTTGCTGCTGGGTTTCTAACGGCCTCGGGCAGACAAAACGCCACTTTCAGAGCTCTGGTCTTATTCGAGCCTCTGGATTTCTTTCTTTCCATTTAACCTTTTTGGCAGCTGTAAAGCACAAATCCATTTTCCTTCCATCAGGGTTAGTTTGGATAATTGAGCTGCAGGTTTAGCTGATAAAGCTCCCGAAAACACGATACGTTTTGCCATACTTAAACAAAAAGGGAAGAAATCAATACAGAGTGACATACAATGGGGCATCTCCTCGTTGCGGAGCGGGATGTTCTCTCTCGCGGTCTGACCGCTTTCCGTTCAGCACAAACAATGACCTTTCTCTGCCTTCAGCTCTCTTCCCCTCCAGCCCCCCTTCCCTCTCCAGTTCGGGTGTTTCAGCCTTGCAGGGACCAGCATGGCCATGGCTGCTTCTCCTCCTGCTGCGGGGAGCAGCCAGCCCCATTCCCAGGGCTCCATCCCATCGCTCCTGCTTCCCCAGGCAGCAGCACCCTGGCTGTGCTGCTGAGAGGCTTTCGGACGTCTCCCAAAAGGATGAGCACCGAATCTCCTGAAATCCTGGGTATTTAAATGTTGGAGACTACAACTAGTAGAAAGCTGTCCCAGGCTCTTGTCCTGGCTGTGCTGCTGAGAAGCTTTCGGACATCTCCCAAAGGGATGAGCACCGAACATCCTGAAATCCTGGGTATTTAAATGCTGGAGACTACAACTAGTAGAAAGCTGGGAGGGGCTTTTTCCAAGGGCAGGGAGTGACAGGACAAGGGGTGACGGGTTTAAATGGGAAGAGGGAGATGGAGAGGGGACCTCAGGAAGGAATTCTTCCCGCAGAGGGTGGGAGCACTGGGACAGGTTCCCAGAGAAGCTGTGGATGCCCCATCCCTGGGAGTGTCCAAGGCCAGGCTGGATGAGGCTT
>NW_010249785.1:2998-3967 GCF_000690775.1 Eurypyga helias
GGCTGGGGGGGTCTTGGGTGTCCCTTCCCACCCAAACCACTCAGTGATTCAATGAACCTCACAGACAGCAGGTCCCTGAGGTACAGAGCAGCTTCTTGGGGGTCAGTGCAGCCGAAGCCTGTCCGCTGCTGACAAACCTGGCCGCTGTTTTGGACCAACAGCCTCACAGTGGAAATCCACAACTGGGTTAAACCACGAGCACCTCACTCAGTCCAGCCAAGCAGTGCTGATTGACACCACGGCTCCGCGTCACCCAGCCCCAACCACCCATGTTTCTCCTTCCAGACAGGACAATTCTGGTGTTGATGGGGCTTCCCAGCCCTCCCGGAGGTGACCTTTCACTCAAGAGTAGAGCAGAGCTAACGTCCTGAACGGTCTGTGTGATGCTGAAATTCATAGTAATTTTAATTTGTGTTTATCCTAAAAACTTTCCACCCGCTTTACGGAATAACGTGGCCAGGAACCTCGCTGCCTGTTGACTGAGGTTTGCAAGGTGCAATGTGCTACCTTGGGGTTTGGATGCATTCGCAGCTGCCCCGAACCCAGCTATTCCCCAGCTGTCTCTGAGTCACTGTGATTTACTGGCTTCATTTAATAATTGACAGCAGCACACGTCTCCCTCACGCTTGCTGTTTGGTTTTCTGTGTTTGACTTTCCATCGGCGGCGCCAAAAGCAATAATGTACATACCAATTTTTCTTCAAGTGCTTTCCACCTGTCGATCCCTTTCTCTTATCTGCGTTTGCTCAGCCCTGTACCTGCATACTGCGTTTACCATCACAAAATTCCCTTTTCCCAGCAAATAGTATAGGTTTTCAACTTACACTTCACACCAGCACCTTCCCAGCTGGGAAAGTACAGTAGCTCTGATGATGCCACACAGGATTGTAGAAAAAAATGATGTACAGACACCCCTCAGTTCTGCTCAACATTTGTGTTTTGTACCAATCTCATATTGTAGTTGGGTGTG
>NW_010249786.1:0-6440 GCF_000690775.1 Eurypyga helias
CGCCGGTTTCAGGGAGCTTTTGCGAGACAACGCAGTCACGCCCCAAATCATCAAGAGCTTATTAAAGGTCTAATTAGGCTGCGGCGCCTCTGGGAGGGTAAAATCCCTCTCCCCAGGCACAGGCAGGCAGTTAGCTCCCCCCTCCCCCCTCGTATGCCCAAAAAAGTTTGCATCGCGCATAAAAATATAAATATAAAATACACACACAGCTATAAAGAAATAGAAGTGTCTTATTTCAGTAGGTATGGTCTACACCTCGGTGTAAAGGATAAAATGTGGGTTTAGGGAATACAAAAGAACTGTGTCCAGCTCATGAGTTGAACAAAAATTGAGAAATTAATTGATAAAATTAACTTTATTCAAGGCGCTGCTGCACATGGCAGGGCTTCACGTTTGTCGCTCCGCTGGCAATATTTATAGGGACCGGGTCTCTGTGGTTTTTCTTATGAAGGTAAAAATGCCGGACTTAGCCACAGGGGCTGGATATTAAATATTTAGCCCCCGAGGAGCTCCTACATCTCGTAGGAAACATGCCTACGTCTTTAGAGACTGATAAACTCCCAGCCGCGGTCCGTACGTGGGTAACGGCGCAAAGATGCGCTGCTGGTGCTCATTGCTGAGCACTGATCTCTAAGTTCATCAAATATAACATCTTCAGGCCAACCTGGGCGAGGACCACGGCTGAGAAGTTCATGAAATAAAAAGGTTTAGGTGGTGTCAGAAATACCCACAATAGTTTCACCACATCCTTCCTCCGTATCTCAACGTGTTGCACGTGGGAATAGGCTGATTGAAAAAAAATACCCCGAACTAGACAAATCCGCGTGAGAAAGAGGGAGTGCGGAGAGCTCTGTGTATCAGAGTGTGTGTTTTGATGAAGTCCACCCGTTCCACTTTCTGCAAACTGGAATCCCGTAGAGTTGTGTGCGAGCAATCAGCTCATGGAAGCGATTTTCCCTGCATTGGTGTTTCCAATACGCATAAAACCAAGTTTCACATGGTCCAGGCCACGGCTAAATAAGCCTGGGACTGGATCTCCCTTCGAGGTTTGAAGAATTAACTTTGATACCATATCCAGGGTCTAAAGCACCATCTGCTGCTACTTTTCGTGGTCGAGGGGATTACTTGGATTTCAGTTGTTTTTTTCTCCGCTCGGAGTGTTAAAAGAAAACGAAAACAAACAAACAAAAAACTTGTATGGGTTTTAAAAGGCTTTATTCCCAAAACTGGTGATTCTTGTCGGCATAGTGCCTATCTCGCCTATAAAACAAACAGCCGTTTAGGGGGAGGAGAGGGAAAGTCAAACAGCGTAAAATAACTCGAGTTTTTTACCTAACTCACAAGCCCTGTGTCTCCTTCCTTAGAAACAACGTGCTGCTTGTGCCCTAACTCAAAGCCCTTAAACGGAAAAGGACAATCTGGGAAAGTTAATCATAAACTATTCGGTAATAATGTCCCCATAGGCAACCACTAACCTGCCTTGTAAATGTCTGGGCTTCTGATTTTGATCTCCCTCCTACCCACGTAAATACAGGAAACAAGGGCTAGGGAGGAGATGGGGGACACAGAGCTGGGAAAGATCAGAATCAGGCCCGGGGGGGGTCCTGTATTGCTGCCTGCAAACGGGAATTGGGACTCATTTCCCAAGGGCTTTGGGAAAGCAGGAGCGGGGAGAGGAGGGTGCGGTGGGCAGGGGGTTCCGCCTGTCCCACGGGCACGGCTGACTCTGCAGCGGTTTGCTTCTCTTCTTTTCCAAAGTAGAAAGATAAGAGCGACCTTACCTGGAGAAGCAGCTGTGTGAGGATGGCTTAAAAAAAAATTATCCATCGCGTAGTAATTGCCCGGGTTGCGACATGCTGCACATTTCTGCACCGAGCCACTGCCGTTAATGCAACAATTTTCCCCCAAGTTGCTCTCCTGCCAAGGTCCAGCCTGTCTGATATTACCCCCACCCGGGATGAGTTTTAATTACGGGCAAAAGTGTTGTGAAAAGAGCCTAAGAGAAAGAAACTCCCCCTTGTATTTTCCTGGGGCTCATGCCACGGCTTTTATAGAAACAATTCTATCGCAACTTAATTCTGGTACCTGTGCTTGTGTGTTCCCACCCTCTCCCCCTGCCTTGAGTGGGAGCGACAGATTTCTCACCATCATGGGCTGTTACTTCCCTTCCTCCCAGACTCATTTGGACGATTTTTTGGGGTGGTGGAGCTCCAGTTATATCGTGGTGACCCCAAAGCAGAGCCAGGGGAACCCGCACCGGTTGCCCCAGCAGCTCCCGGGATGTAAAATCTGCGCAGCCGGAGCTATTTCATGCAGCCGAATATTATTTCAAGGAGGGAGGCGAGGGGACCGGGGGGGGAGGATTAGTCTAGTAGCCAGAATGTGGGTTCCCGAACAACAATCAAACTTTATTTCAACTTTCTCTCCTTCCAGCTTCCCTTTTCAAATGCACATACGCTTTTACTTTACAGGGGAACTAAATGCTTTATTAACTGCTGAGATTACAAACCTCATTTGGAATTGGGGTTTTTTAGCCAGAGTATACTTTCGGTCCTTGGAAAATTGCCCACATGTGTAACTTGTTTTTGCTTCTCTTCAGACAAGGAATTCCCCCCCCACCCCTCCCTCCCTCCTCACCACTTACGGGTTTTTAACAGACGGCAGCATTCAAACTGAGAGCTAGCACAGGAAATGGCAAAGGTAGATCCTTCTGCTTTTAGGCTACAAAAACTTATTTCACTTTTTTTTTTTTTTTTTTTAAGGTTTTACTCTTCAGGAGGGATTTTTTGTTGCGCTTTCGTGCGTTTGGAGGGGTCCGTGACTGAAGTTTCTTTCATAACCTCTTAGACCTGCCTAAATGTATCATTCATAAATTATGTTTGCTTTATGCTGAGATTTTATTTCTGTTTCCTGGCTCTTAAAAAAAAAAAATCTTCTTGTTGTTGTGTTTATCACTATTATTGTTACTATTACTATAATTTCGGAATGTTTTATATCTCCTAAAATAAACGCTCAGTCCTTTGAAGGCTGGGTTATCTCAGAATCTGGTCTCCAGACTCTCCCTAGCCATGAAGTTCACTCTCAGCTTTTATCCTCTCTTAGTTTATCCTTATCGGCTTCCAAAGCTAAACTGAAGAAGTAAATATACCTAAAGTAATGCAGGTTACACCCTGACGCCGGGTCAGTCTCTTGGTGTAAAGATCCTGGTGACCCCCCCAGTCCTGCCCTGTCCCTGCCTCAGGCCGGGGCAGAGCTTCGCAACCCCAGGTTTCCACCTTTTCCATATCAGTGAGAAAGAGGCAAAATCAGCTGGAAGAAGGTACCACTTCTAATAATTGCTAACAACCATCTTTAAAAAGTGGTTAAATATGTTTCCGGTAAGAAATGGCTCAGCCGTTCTTTCTCTTTCTTATGCCAAACCTTGTAAACCAGTAAAAGGTGGCAATTGCATGGTCTTAAAATCTGCAGATTTTGAAAATATTTTACATTTGGTTGTTTTCACTTTAGAAATGCCCAAAAAAGAGTTGTTTGTTAAGGATGGATTTTGGCAGTCGTGCATTTCAAACAATATTTGGAAATCATTCCTTCTGTCCGATAACAATAAAGATTTTTTATAAACAGCATCTGAGTTCAGAAGCCTCTGGCTTTCCATTGCAAGCTGACAATATTCCGAATTTTTCCTCACAGCCAAATACACTTGGCATGGATTCAGAAAGCAGGGAAAAGTTTCCTCTTCGGACTTTTTTTTTTTTTTTTAATAACTATTTCCAGTTCCACTTCCCTTTACCAACTCACAACAATCACGTATCTAAAATTAATCTAGTTTGCGAACCAAGCAAACTCGCACATCCTGCCTCCTCTCTCCCAAAGATTCATCCCTTTAGACTCTTAGACTCTGCTCCGAGGTCTCTTTCTCCTTGACGTTTCCTCCTCCAAGATTTTTCTGCAAACAGAAGAGCTTTTCATGTAATTTCTGGTGGGCTCTATTTGAGCCTTTAAACATAAACGCCCATATAGTGTCACCCGAAGCAGGCAGCAGCGCACGACGTGGTCTCTCCACGCAGGCAGACCTGGGATGAAGCTGTAGTTTGCCTTAAGCCCCTCTCAGAAAAGTCTACGAAGAGATGAGCTATGGGGATGTGTATGAAAAATAAACTACTGAACAAACGGAAACCTCCAAAGGAGCAAAAGTAAATGGATTTTGCAGATCTTCTTGTGAGGTTTCCATTCACTAGGGATCTGAAAACCCTTGCTTTCTGCCTCACAGCCACACTCCTAAGAGTCTTCTTGGTTTAAATTTATATACTACAGAAAATTATATACTCACATGCTGACATAGTTCATCATTATTTATAGGAGGCGCACCAGGATTTTTTCCAAGAATATATTTATTACAGGTAAGACATGGCCAATCTATCTAGCAAACAGAGAACAGGTGTTTTGCTTCAATTAACGTTCAATAATTTCATCTATTCTTATTCAACACTCTGCTACCAACACGGCTGTTTATCCATCAGTTGTATAAACACATTTCCATGCGCCAAGCGAGTTTAATCTCCACAACACACTTAAATCAGCCCTTTCCTTTCCCAAGCTCTCATAACGTTTTCAGAGTCCCTCCAAATCTCTTGTGAAATAGCCTGATTTTTAAAAATCATTTCTGAAAGGCAATAAAGCCGAGAAATATGACAATGTGAGCAACCAGCTCGTATTTCATGTCTGATGACACAAGGTCTTTTCATTTCAAAACCTCCCCAACTCTTAAGGAAGTTGAAAGAAGGAGCAGGGGGAAGGAGTTAGAAATGTGAAAAGTTGTAAAAAGCAAGAATTTCCCTCTTCGTTTCACACAACCCCCTGTTCGTGTGAGATGCACTGGAGAGAATAGCGATCCTGCCCCACGCTGCTCACTGATAGGGAATTTCTCTGCATTCAGCGGTTTAAACGCGAAAGAGGTGAAGTGGAGTTACTTTGGATTAACCCCCCTGGAAAGGAGAGGAGAGTTTGCAGGTCAGTGGGGAGTACTCACCTGGTGACATTTACCCAGAGCTGGCTTGGCAGGGTCTGAGCCCAGAGGCTGGAGAGGACTCCCCAACCACTGCTCACCTCACCTTGCCTGGAGCCTGCAGACTGAAACTGCGTTTCCAGTACCGGGAGGATTTTGAGCTGGTCGGGGGGCTCTTGCCACCCCGATGGATGCAAAAATTACAGATAAATGGGAGCTCTGGCTTTAAGCCCCGGCTCTCCTTGCCCATCATCCGACCCTCTCGATTTTTTTAAATGAAAATGGACAGCTTCTTAATAGCGACTCTTAGACAGAGGAGCTCTGATCCTGGCCATGGGGACGCGTCCCTCCATCAGGCTGCAGGGCAGATGCTCATGGAAAAGCACCGTTTATAGGAATAAGGGAAAATCTAAGGCTCTGGGTGTAGGTTTTTAAGCGCCTTCATCATCTTCCACTATCAGTAAAATACCTCTGATAGTGATTTCCCACATACGTTTTGCGTAGGCACGGACATATGGACACACACACACTCCTACAGAGGGAGAGAAATGCGAAATATATTTTTCCTTAACTTCGGGCGGCTATTAGCACCCCTCAATGTTATTATTAGCCTGTTAATATAGACTTCCATCCCTATACACTTCAGGAAGGATTCGCGATGATTTATCATTGCTAGAAATCTCTTTGCCCTTCACTTTAAATATCCTTCGGTTTGGGGTGAGAGGTAGAAGGGCGGAGGGGTAATAGATTAAAGGAGGCAAATTGATCCAGACTGTTACAGCTGAAGTCCAGAGAAACACTTTTGCCGTAATCACGGAGCGCACCTTTTCCTTAACCAACATTTACGACGCCGTCGGACCATCTCGCAATAAACGGATTTATCATCATAACTGGGTAAAACTGACCCCGTTACCCCGCATCATTCGGGCTGGGAGCCGCACCGAGCTCTAACCCCCTGTCAGTCATTCACCTCGCTTCGAGGGAAAAAACCCCGAAATCGTCGGGTTTTCGAAAACACAGGGAAAACACAAGCAGGAGCAGAAGAGGGGGTGTTGTTTGACACTCACACACACCGTGGGCACATACATGGTGGGGGGGGGAAAAAAAAATGAGTGAAAACGCGAGGGATTCCTTTTTTTGCCCCCTTTCTTTTCCACAGGCAATAAATTCAAGGCTATAAAAATCAAAGAAAGCTAATGTAAGTTTTATTAAACTATTTAACCATCACAAGTTTAAGGCATTCTGTAACAAAGCCGGATCAGTGGCGCACTGTATTTTACTAGCCTTGTAAAGTTAAATGAAGGCTTCTGATTTCAGCAATGTGGGAAAGTATTTTAGCCCAAGCAAAGCAACTCTCACATTATGCCGCGAAACACGCGCACATATGTTCATAGGCAGAGGTATTTTTTAAGGTTTTTATATACGTATATGAGCATAG
>NW_010249787.1:0-21788 GCF_000690775.1 Eurypyga helias
CGGCTCCCAGTACGCGTGCCGGACGCAGTGTGGTGGGGACGAGGATCCCCGTTCAGGCAGCGTCGTGCAGGCGCTGAGCGAACTCCTCGTGCCCGCCGGCGAGGCGGTCGGTGTGCATCCTGTAAGGGCTGTAAGGGAGCTGCGCGGGTCTGCCGCCCCCAGGGTCGGGAACTGTTTAAGGTACTCGCGCTCTCTACAGCAATATTCAGCCCTTATAAATTTCCTTTTCTATATATGACTGTTGTGAAATAAATACAACCCAGGGATAAGATCTTGTTCTCATTAGGTCTGTTCTGTTAAACAGCCGAGAGTCCACGAAACGACTTTCCGCTTACAGCAGGAATAATGCTGAACGTAACCTGGCTTCGTCTCAGTACTCGGTTATGTAGCAAAAGGGGTTGCGCAGGATACAAAATCAAAAATGATCAATACGCGTCTCGCCTCTGGTCTGCACGGTAGCCGCTGACCAGCAGTGAACAGGACTAGGAAAAGGGACTTGGAATTTACATTTCGCTCTTGAGGTAGGATTTTACTGAAACCAATCCAGTTGTGTGTTTGTAAATTGATCATTATTTAAGATTTTAAAAGTCATTGCTCTTGTTAAAGACTAGTTCTTCCGCATTTGATAGTGCACAGGTCTCCTGTTCACTAGAACATGAACTGTAATTCTGTACTGCGCACTTCACGTAGCGACAGCTAATTGCACCCCTTGGCCAAGAACAACCAAGCCTGGGGTTGCTGAAGTTCCCAAAGCAACTTTGTCACTTGGTTCTTACCTTATAATGAGCTATGCTTAGGTTAACAAAAACCTTTAAAAGCAGAAACAGGTTCCACCACTTTTGCTAACTGCTGTCGTTTCCTATTACACAGTTTAGAAGGACGGTGCAGAAACGAGTTGCTGAGCTGCTTTGGTGTCTTTGGGGGGGTTTGTTTTGGTGTGTGTTGTTCTAATTTGCACTTGCTGCTAAGAGCTCTAATGAGCCAGTGTAGCAGCTTGAGATGTAGGTAAGTACCTAACTCAATAATTTCACTTAAGGTTGACAGTATTTAAAAACAGATTATAGCAAACATGAATTAAATGAGGGATAATGACAAAATAATGCATGCCAAATTCTGTTCCTTCTTTTATGCAGGTAATCTTACAGAAGTTGGAAGGGCACCATAAACATTCATGAGTGCAGGCTTGTCCTAGTGATAATGACAGGCACGAAATTAACCTCTTGGGACCATCCTACCTGCAGTCATTTCTGAATACTGTACTGAACCATGGATTATTTTTTCAAATTAATACTTGCAAAACAGCTGGTGATTATTTATGAGTAGCATATTTAACTCAGCTGCCTCCTGGCCAGGTCAGGATTTCAGCCAACCTCCTCAGCCTCCCTGCCTTGGAGCTGTCATCATGTGCAACACTGACTCCACTGTTTCTATACAGCCCCCATTATTGGCATTTCTCTGTCACTTGTATCCATATTATCTTTCTCCCCATTGCTTAGGTTGTGTTCATATGCAGTGAGAAATCTATTTCATTATTTCTTCTGATCTAGATCTTGTCTAGCTGTGGTTTCTTTCCCTGAAATATCTCAATTTATCTTGGTTCCAACACCTAAAATCGTTTTCATTTAGACCGAAGTCATTTATTTACCTTGATCGCTTGTTCCTCTTCACTTCCCCCTTTCCTATTGATCCAAATGTGTCGTGCCCTCTCATGCTGTCTTTTCAGTGATTCAGGTTCTCCATCATGTCATATTTACATTTATTTGTTCTCACGAGCATAACTGCACTTGTAATATAATCTAATAATGTCTCTTATTTTATTGTTCTGCTCTTTTTAGTCTGCCAGAAATGCCAGCCTTGATGTTTGCCTTCATTTATCTCTCTAAAGAAGCTTGCTTCTCCTCTATTTAAGGAGGAAATTCAGTCAAATTGGCTATGACTCTCCTCATATGAATATCTTCTCAAAAGTCACCTCTTCATCAAAGCCTTTCTTCATGTACATCTTCACAGGACAGTGAGAGATTATGTGCACTGTTCCCACTATATTTCCCCAGTACTTGCATAGGTATCTCTAGCTTATTTTTGCTTTATTCAGAATGAATGTAGAATAGGTAAAGGCACAGCTCCTGTGCCTTATCTACAGTCTGAGATACTCCTCCTTTTCTTTTGGCTTGGGTATGCAGAAACCCCTTCTTTGGTGTTGGGGCAGGGAAGGCTTCATCTTCATTCAACACTGAGCTTCCAGTTCTAACAATGCACCCAGGTGGGGACTTCTGAGAAGGAAAGAGAAGAAATTACATCCACTGAATATGACAAACAAAGCAGCATGTCTAATGCTCTGCAAGCCAAACTGCTGGGCTGTCTTCTCTTGTGGCTTTATCTCTAGGTCGGACCTGAAGGATGAGAAGCCAAGTGACAAGCCAGGCCCATGCAGAATGTTCCTTATGGCTGACAAGCAATTGCCAAAGCTCACCTCTGGGAGCTCACCAAGAAAGGAATCCAAAAATTGCTGTGCAATTGCATCCACCGCTGCCAGAATCTGCAGCTGAATCAAACTCTTTGTACCTGCTGACAGATCTAAAAGAATCCATGCTGACACTAGAGCACATCTATTAACCTCTCTTGGGTCAATTACAGTAGAAGTCTCCTTGCGACTGTACTGTCCTCTAGCCTTGAAAAAAAGATAAGAAAGATCCAGGAAGGTAATTGACGAATCCAGCACAGGCAGAGGTAGGAGATCCCCCTGCTGCCAAGAACATCTGCTCATAAATTAAAAACTTAGAATTAGAAATCAGAAACGACTTAGAAATGAGCAAATAAAGGTGGTTATTGTCCTGGCAGTATTCAAAATATATATATACAAAATTCAGTTTTAATGATAGTATAGACTGTTAAATACATCATTCAATCTTCATTAGACTAAATGCCACATGCCTTCCAACCTTTAATTCCTCTTTTTCTTAGGCAATATGATTCTATGGTGAAATTTTCTCTCTTTAGCACCAGGTTGAGACAAATCTCTTCATGCTATTGTGCCCTTCAGGAATACTGTCAAATTCAATCATTCAGGACTCATGAGTCTTGCACTAACATGAAGAGATTGATTTGAAAACCATGGGAGTAAAGTCCTTTTTTTCTGTTTTTCGTTTTCCATTTCCATACGTTAACCATTTTACAGGAAAGCTGAGATTGCTAGCTCTGCTCTCACATGCAAATGAGTACTTCCCGATGCGACGCAGCCCTAGAAGCATGCACTCGAATGTGGCATTGACTTCTCTCCCAACATTTTCTGATCTGTTATATCTGAAATGTCAAGAATTATTGTGGTGTCAGAAAATGTACCAGAATATAGCAGCCTCTATAGCTAGTTAAAGGGAGTTAAAAAATAGATATAAAATTCACCTCGGGCAAAGATACAGAGAAATTATTGACCTTTTATAAACTGGGTCTTGTTCAAACAAAGTATGTTTTAATAAAATCAATCAAAGACATATATCTAAGACGAAGGAATGTAGGCTCTCCTACACAATGGACAAGTTTGAAAAGGACTGATGAGTCAGCTGATGAGTTTGCTTTAGCAAAAAGTCTTCATGCAAACCGTGAGTTATAGACAGAGCGCAGATGTTAATGGTGGCAGTCCTTACCTGTATGTGCAAAATGCCGAGGGTAATTAAGGCATGGTGTGCACAGGTCTGATGCTAAGATTGCAAGGTGGATACTAAAAAAATGAAGTAAGTACAGAGAAGAGCTACACAATGATCTGAAGCCAGAGAAAATGCCATGTAATTGAAGAACTAGAAATCTTAACCTATCCACTGGATCAAAAAGATTGAAAGGTGAGTTGGTAATAGTGTATGCACAGAGAAAAATATTAAGTATGAGGGCCACTTGAACCTACCGAAGAGTGAAATAAGAAGAAATAATGCCTAGTAGTTGGAGTCAAGCAAATTAAAATAGCGTAGTCTTCAGAACCTAATTCAGTACCACTGACAATAAATAATCCTTGGAACGAACAGTTATGGGCTGTGGATTATTCCTTGGCTCTTGATGTCTTCAGGCTGAGACTCAATGCCTTCCTGGAAAATGCATGCTAGCCAAAACCAGGCTACATTGTGTTTGACTACAGCAGGCTCAGTTCAGGGTTAGAGTTGCCTGTAATTTACAGGAGCTCAAACTATATACACAAAATAGTCCTTCTTTTCTAGACTCCTAAATAAATTTCTATATAAATTCTCCAAAACTTCTACAAATAATACTTTTCCTTCTACCACCCCAGATCTAGCTTTCCTTTCCGGATATGCCTTTTCCATATTTGACAATCCTATGCTGCTTGCACAGCACTGTGGCCAGAAAAATGTCACTGATGGGTAATGGGGAGATGATGGCACCCACTTCTTGTCCTAGCTGCTGAGTCAGCTCAACATCTCCCAGAGGAGTTTGTTCTGTATTGTCCTGGGCCCTTGCCTTTATTTGCCCCCTTGGAGAATGCACTTCATCCAGCTTAGCGCTCTCTACCCCATCCAGTCCTTCCACACTCCAACACTGCAGTCCTTCGAGGGCTCAGCTCCTCAGACGTGGCTCAGCAAATGCCTGAGACTACAGCTGAAGGCAAAGCAAGATGGCCAGTCTGAGGCTGTGCTTCAGAGACATTTTCAGCCTTTAGACAAAATTAAAATAGACTATCAAAGCTTTCCTCAGCAGCAACAATCCATTTAAAGTAATTTGAACATTTTTATATTTGCTGCAGCTTTTGAGATTGCTCACAGCCTAACAGGAATAGTGGGCTTGGCCAACTGGTACCCGTGTAATTAAGGGGAAAACTGGCATCTTATGCTTATTAGCTGAGTGCATTTCCTTTGCACGTGTTTAATATTGTCTTTACCTGGAGCATCTGTTTTAATGTAGAGTTGTGGTTTCCTTTGTTGTTTTCTATGTTTTACCAACACAGAAGGTTTTTGTCATGGTTAAATAAGAGATTCTGTTCTCCTAATAGGTAGCACTGTGCTTTTGCTCTGCTATCTGACATCAGGCTGAAGCTGGTAACCTCACTTAGTGAATAATTGTGTGTCATTGGGAATACTCACACAGGTAAAATGAGCAGGACTTGGCCCTTTGGTCATATTTTTGTAATAAAAGATAAAATGAGATTTTTAGGAAGCTGCAGCTTATGACCATAATATTTATGAGGCTGTCAAGACTGCATTGTAAAAATTCGTATTATTTAATTCTTCACTCTGACACTAAAGCATCATTTCATTTATATGCAAATAAGAATATACTCTACTGCTGTTTCTTCACTGAAGAAGCTGTTTGAATTATTCACATTTTATTAATAAAGCTTCATAAATAAGTATTTTTTCTACTCAATTGGTAGTGGCCAGGGGAATCTATTTATCATACTTCATTATTATGAGCTTCATAACTAAATATGAAGATTTATGGAGTACATAATTAGATGTTATGTGATTGTAATGGAAACATTGGTTTATCCAGATGACATACTCCTTTCTCTATGCATTTCTCCTTGATAGAGGCACTTTCTGGAAAATGGACTAAACCCATCTTCATCCTAAAGTTCCAAGAACTGCCTGTGAACAGAGCAATTTATTACCTGCTTTTTGGTCATACACACTGAGAGGATTCTGAATAATGAAAAGATGCCTAAGGAAGACTATAAAGAATGCCAGGGAGAAGCATGCAGGGAAAGTGCTGTGCCTCCTCTGGGCAGAGGTGCTGGTCTGTGGACCGAGCATTAACCGCAGGTATTGACAGTTCAGTGCACCACCTGGATCTGCCTGGCCTTAAAACCGTCATTTAAGTGTCCAGCACGTAATGTTCCCTTCAGGTACAGAAGGTAGTCGGAGTCCTCCTGTGGTGAACTTGGTTCTGCCTGTGCTGTGAATGAGGCTGCCTACAGGGCTGAGCCCTGGCAGCGAACCCTGTCATGGGCCAGGTCTGCAACCTCCTGGTGAGTGTAGGCAGAATGAGGATGCCCTGATACTCTGCTTAACCAAAACATCAGCTTCTTCATCTGTGCAGCAGGGGGGTCTTTACAGACCCAGGTATTTTTTTCAGCAAAATCAAGCAAGCCATAAAGACTAAAGTGGCTAAAAGAAGTTTCTGTAAATTGCCCGAGTTAGGTCCGTGTATTGCAGTTAAAATAGGCACTTTTAAAAATACTGGCACTGAAGTCTCCCTGTGGAGTATGAGAGACAGAGCAATACAGTCATGAGATGTCCAGTGCTATTGCACAATAGCATCTTGGGTACCTATAGGTGACCTAAACCAGTGAAAATTTAAGGAAAAAAAAGGCTGGATGTGAAATACCTGCTGAGCATTACAGATCATCCCACAGGGTTTTATTACTGTATGCTGTCCTCCAGGCAGAGTTTTAATCTCGCCCACAGTACTTCTGAAACTCACCACAGCAAGACTACCGTAAATTGGAAGTAGTCGAGTACATCTAGGCTGCCTGGGCTTGTGCAGGGAGCTGAAGATGTTCAGATGTTTTTAGATACTTTAGATGTTTAGATGATGGGAGAAGTTGCTGGCTTGTATTTTGACATTGCCAATTGTTTATGGAGTGATTTTAGTGTTTCTCTGGATGCAAGACCATGAGGCATATCTTGTGGAAGTCTCTCAACTTCTCAGTTACCAAGAGTAAGAAATTGGCCTGTAATTGTATACGTGACTGTTCTTGAACCTATTTTTTGCATGTGAAATAAGGGGCCGTGAGCTACTATTATTGGACTTCATCCAACTAAGCGCTTAAGTGTGTACATAACTTTAAAGATGTGTAACCTTCCTGAAGGCACTGAACTGAGTTGTGTGCTGCTGTTAGCAGCATATGCTAGGTAGATAGGCACACAGGTGTTCAAAGAGTAGCAGGCAGCATTCCTCAATAACAGTTTAATACTTTGAGGGATCTTGGTTTTGTTATCAGAATCAGGGGGAAAAAGAATGTTCCAAAAATGTTCAACTCTGCGTAGTCATTATGGACCTAATGCTGGTCAGAGCAAAATTTAATCACATGCATTAATTCTGTGCTATTTTACACATGATTAGGTGTTTAGAATTATAAAATTCCTAAAAAACCCCACCAAAACCACACTATTTATGCTAGTTTGTACAACCACAGGCTTTATTTTCATTTATATTTAGAACATTGAGTAAGTTCTGAAAGCACTACAACTAAAGTATTCACTGCATTAATTTTTGAAGAAGAATCAATATTGTAATGTTGTAAGTTTCATTTCTGGAGTTTAATAAAAAAAAATTCATTACAGTTAATTGTTTTTTCTGGATCCTTTCACAGAATCACAGAGTGGTCGGGGTTGGAACGGACCTTTGGATATCATCTAGTCCGACCCCCTGCTAAAGCAGGTTCACCTAGAGCAGGTGAGTTGTCTCCTGCACATTACATCACTTTGTGGGCCTGAGTGGAACAGATAAGTTACTGATCCAAAAATTCATATGCAGTTCCTTCCTCTCCACTCCTGGTAGAGCACAGATGCTAAATTTCACTACTGAAATGAATGTTACTCCTAGCTCTGCCAAGGGAGGAAACCCAGGGATATTAATATGAGGAATTTTCTCCCCCTTTTTTTTGGAAGTGTTTACATACATTTGGGCTTGTCAGGCCCCTTGGGCCACCAATAGACCTGACCAGCCCCATCGGGGGCCTCTCCCCACCCTGCCCAGGACCCTATTCCAGTCCTGACTGGGGCCATCAGCCTGTGCTGTGGTGATGCTGCAGCAGTGCTGCCCTTCAGCTCCTCACAGCCCTGCCTGCCTATGGGCTAGCCTGTGGCTCATGTCCTGGCTCAGCACTGGGCCGTCCCTGTGCCCAGGGAGGTGCCAGATGGGTGCTGGGGGCTTCGCCCTGCCCTACTCAGTTCCCTGGCTGGGGTCGGGGGGGATCAGCCCTGGCTGTTGAGGTCCTGCCCATGCTGAGGATCCCTCCCAGCTCCCAGCACTAAGAGCTGCCAGTCTTTGATGTGCACTGACAAGAATGTTATAGCTGGAATTTGCTGAGGAAGAAATCCAGCATTCATCTCGGTTCTCCGTTATTTCTCCATTAGACATGTACAGTGGAGACTCTGCACGAAGGCCTTGCACACAGGTAGGTCCTGACCCACGTGTTTCAGCCTGCTTGTAACTGTACCTGCTCCTGGTTCAACCTTCCAGGTTCTTTGGCCAAAGGCAGCAACTACAGAAATTTAAATCAGGAACTATCTATCTTATACTAGGCAACTAAGGAACTTGGCTTTCAGGCTCTCCCAACCCAGCAGTAAATCAGAACAATTACACAGTCTGGGTTGTGATGTACTTGTAGCTTGCTTCTGTTGCCACTTCAGTTTTTCCTTGGGGCAACAATACTAAAATCTGAGAAAAGCAATTAATTTCTTGCAATCTGCTCATTTTGAAAGTAGTTATAGTTCTAAGTCAGATGCTTACAATACTACTGCAGTGCCTACCAGCTGCTATAGGGATAGTAGTTGTTGAACTTGTGTATATAACCTTCTGTGGTTTTAGTGGTGTGGGTTTTTGGGGTTTTTTTTGCTTTCACAAAGAGGAGAAGATAACATGCCTTGGAAAGGCATTATTTGAAGTACTGGTGCACTGCAGAGCTTGTTCTGTATTAAATTCCAAGGGTGAATTCTCTTGTGAGTATCAGTATTATGCTGCGCCTTGACTGATTCATTTATTTTTAAAGAAAATTGTCTTCCTTTTTTTTTTTTTCCTTTTTTTTTTCTTTACTCTCAGCTACAGGTAACTAAATGAAAGCTAGCTTCATTGTTATGATATGAAAAACTACATGAGCTGACTTTCCTAATTACATGAAAAGTTGGTACCCTCTGTGAGCAGGTAGAGGAAAATGTTGAAGTGGTTAGTGGCTTCCATCCCTTGTGACAGGCATAGCTCTGTGTCAGGTCACAGCAGGAGGCCCCTCTCAGGCTCTAGCACAGGGAGGACCAGACAGGATGGTGTGGGAAGGCTGTTCTCCTCCCCACGTGGCAAAGCAACCCGTGGTCCTGGTCTACTGTGACCTCTGGCCAAGTGGGAGCCATGCTTCCCTTGTTACCAAGTTACGTGTTTCAGTGTATGAGAACAGGCCTCTCCAGACAGATGAGGAACAGTACCAAGTACCAAGTAGCACATATGGCTGCATCTGGAAGAGGTAGAACAGTCATTTAAAAATTAAAAATTAACTTTTCTGAGCCCTCAAATGCCATAATTCTCTAATGTTCCTGTAAGCATAGAAACTCACCTAGAAAACTTTATGTCACGTTGCCTTGCCTATTTCTGGTTGTCTGCTTTCTGCTGTAGTATGTTTTGCAGGGTGACATGCAGCGCATCAGTTTTTCCAAAAGTCCTCCCACACAACATCATTTTTGGAGTTTGCGGATCTTTTCATGTGTTCTGTGAGGAAGTATTTTAGCACTGTTATTTGGTGCGAGCATGCTCCATGTAGAGGGTTTAGCTGCACTGAGCTTTCCAGGGCAGAATTTTGATGACTACATTCTTATTTTTATTTTTGTTCTTTACTCTGTGGTATGCAAACCACAGGACCATATGGTACAGCTACAGAAATCTGCAAGCTGGTTATGCAACTGCTTCCTATTATAGCTACAAAATATGGAAATGATGAGTTAAATGGATCAAAAATAATATTGGTGCTCAAGAAAGCAGCAAGCCTCAAATGTTTATCTGTGAAAAGTGAAATATTGTTGTCCAACAGGCATTTCTAAAATACCTAATGTTAAGAAAGTAATTGAAAATTAATTTAATTCACAAATAATGAAGGGAGGTACTCCATTTCTTTTGCCTAAGTGGAAATGGACTTGCTGCTAGCATCCCTGAATGGGGAAGGAGGGAGGCAACAGTGGCTGTTCATACTTTGTCCATAATTGTCAGCTACCTGGTGGAATACCATGTATTCCACAAACATGAGGTGTTGAGATGTTACTGGTTTTGGTACACATGTGGTAGTAAACTAGTGTTTGTGCAAGTCCGTGGCACCCTTCAGATGTTGCTTACTGTCACAGCAATCTCTTTTATCCTTTTTTTTTGTCCCTCTGTTAACTGGTGTTTGTAGAAAAAGGAGTCACTCAGAAAGAGGTATTATCATACGAAGTTTGAAAACCAATGGGAAAGCAGTAGGATTGGACAGAAGGATTGAGGAAAGTGCTTTTTCTTCTTTTTTTTTTGGATAGCAGAAGCTTAGGAGCAGATTTATAAACAGTGCTGGTAAAACCCTAACAAAGGACAGAATGGAGAGTGGTGTTAATCAGTGGGGAAAAAACTCACAGCAACTTTACAGCTTTAATTTGAAGTGGCTGGGGAGAGCTGAGAAATCTTCATGTTTGCCCTAGTTATGAGGATCTTTAAGCTGTTGTGGAAGCATATGACTTAGCAGGGTGTCTTCCTTCAGAGACTTATGAGTAAGGGAAAAGAAATAGGGCAACTGTAATGCCCCTTTCCCCTACGAACACTGCCTTTCATGCCAGAAAAAAGGCTGAGAGGTTACTTCACCATGACCCCTATTATAGTCAATATTCTTGTAGCCACAGGCTTTGTGTCCTAACCATTCCCTCTCAACTCTGAAAACCCAATTTCCTCTTGTTTTCATCCAAAATACACCCTTTGGACACAGCTAGGGGTATTCTGTGTCATAGATGGTCTGTTTATCCCAGGGCACTCTTGCGTAGCACTGACCAATTGGACCTTATTCTCCACTGACTTTATCTGCATTTGTATATACAAATGCAAACAAAGCAAGCAAAGCTGTGTGTAACACAGTCCTACTTGATAGCATTTGGTACCCACACAGCTCTGATGAAAGTTACTTCCTAAGGAGAGATGAAATGGAAAGTCAAGCCTTTAGATGAAAAGGTAGTCTGTAGAAAATCCGTAGAGGAAAACAAGAGACATTTTGAACAGATCCTGAAATCAATGAAGAGCTGCTAGGGATAGCTGAGGATGAAAATGGTCATATTTTTACATTAAAACTTGTCTTAAGTGGATTAACTTTAATGTTTTTGCTGGATGCTTATATTGAGAACCATGAAGGTCAAAATACAAACATTTCCAATTAGGTAAGAAAACAGCTTCAATGATAGTTTTAAATAATCAGATTTCTTAATGGGACATTTCAGTGAGGATGAAATTATATAGAAAAATAGATGGCTAAAGCAATGAGAGCAGTAATATGCAACCGCAGGAGATACAGGGAGGGGAAGAAAGCCAGGGTCAGGGATAAGTCAGCATCACAGACAACGGGGACAACCATTAGGTCAGAATGGAGCAAAACAAAAGAGAATGAGCAGCGCATGTATAATATATGTAATAGGCAGGGCCAAATTCTGCCCGAGCTTACATGAGTATGACTTCATTGGCTGAATCCTCTTAACACAATGTCACTTTCAATATGATCTAACAACATACACGCAGGCTTTTATTTAAATCAATGCATAAGGCTAGATTTTCCACTCATGCAGTTTCTAGACAATTGTAACATCACTGTTCCACTGTTGTTAGTATTATGGTTCTTTAGATACTGCTGAATTTCTTCTCCTGTGTATCTTCTGCAAGTAAACATTTACATGTTTCACATCTGCATTCTGCTTTAGAAGATTAAATTCTTCAAAATAAAAGATCATTTTAGGAAAGCATGATACTGTACACTATTGCTTGAACAGCGTGCTATATTATGCACATTTTAAAAGTATGAATCCTGTGTACAGTCTACCCATCAATGCTCATTTTAAAATATTTTGGGGTTTTTTTACAGTATTAGTAATCACATTTTCTGTATTTTGGCATCAGTGGTGTAGAAAAGGAGTGATGAAGAGGAGAATCAGCTCCCAAAATCAATAAGCAGAAAAACTGACTTTGCTTAGAACATTTTTCTCATCATATCTTTTATACTTGTATCATTTATATTATTTTTGAAGTTGTCACTGATGTGAGAACACTTATTTTAATCTAACACCTGGTTTTGCATACAAGTTAAACTGTGCCCACTTATCTGCTATTGTAGTTTATGCATGTGTGCATGCACACAAGGCTTTACTACTCTAAAACCAGAAGAAACTACAGGTATTTGTGGGTTTAGACCCTAGCTCTTTTATTATTCTTGTTTGGCAGAACAGATGATGTTACAAATAGCCAAACAAAACCAGTAAGCCTTTCTAAGTCCACCTCTCCTCCAATAAAGTGACTGGTGTGGCTTCGGTCTTTGCCCTGACTCACGACCCACAGGGAACTTTGCCTCTAACAGTTTAAAATAAAAATCAAAAAATTGTAAATCTCTAAAAGCTACCAACTCCCTGCCCCAAAACTCCAGGCTTTATCTACTCTTATTTAATTTATGTGTATTTTAGCTCAGTACAGCATTATAGACAATACCATATTTGCTCCTTGTTTTCATCAGTGTGACAGAGGTAGAATTAAGCTCTCAGTTTACTGATTAGCGAAGAGCAGCAGTGGTACTGCCTGGCGTTTCCATGTGCCTACCACACTATTCGCTTCTGAAGAGCTACCAACACAAGAACAAAGAATCGCAGTTCATAAGAAAACTGTTCCACACCCCCACACAGAAGAAGAAAGCAATACATACAAAGAAAACTGCACCGTAGCCTGCATGGCAGCATCCCTGGCCGAGATGTGCCGGGGTCCCAGCAGGCTGAGGGCAGCGCTCAGAGCCCCCAGCAGCCAGCAGCGCTGGGGCCCCAGACCAAAGCAGGCTGTCAAAGAGAAATTTTATACTGAAAGGAAAGTAATACATATATCACTTAAGGCACCTAGCTTAAAATATTAAAAAGGAGGACAGAACTATGGAAAGGGGAGTTCTCTTAGAAAATTGCCCGTGGACAGTATTTTAATGTTCTGAAGCTGTTCCCTCCAGCTATTTTATACAATACCCAGTTTTCTCGAGTTTCTGAAGTACTAATGATTCAATGGGTGCAGAATCACAGAAAGCTCCTGAACTCAGCTTACACTTCCCTCTGCTGCCTTGAAGTCCTGTTTCCAGCTAGTGTTTCAGAACTGTAGAACGTTACAAAGGGGCAAAAATCCCTCTGCAGTGTTAACTGTTGCCTTCTTTGAAAGGAATTCATTTTAAAACAGAGAAATTGGATGTATATGATGGAAATATTTTCTTTTTCCTGAGAACTGGTGGATTATTAACCTAGAAACTTGGTTTAATGAAACAATTACAGTAACAAAATGCAGCATCTTTTGTGTCTAGTGTCAGTTTTTTACTCTCATTTCCAATATTTCTGTAGATATTTCTTGTGGGTTTTGATGTTTAAAATGGCAGTTACTTGAAATGTGTAGCAAGCCCCTCTCCCCAGTTTAATATAAGGATAGTGCTTTTTTTTTTATCCTTTCCAAACACACGGCCAACAGTTCTTGGTATAATGTTAAAAGATAACATAAAAATACCATTTCATGCAAATTTAAACTGTATGAGACCAGATACATGCTGCATATTGTCTAGCAACAGAAATCATCATGGAAAAGATGGCTTGTTTTATGACAGTGGCAAATAACATTGCCAAGTTTTCCACTAAAATAAAACTAGGAAAATGTAGATAATACAAAAATATAAGTGAAATATAAAAAAAAAAAAAATCCACACCTGCAAAATCTCATCTTAATACCTTTTCTACAAAACTGTCTGATTAGATGTTACTGAAACCTTTTGAAGCAAAGCCCTGTTCTGCTGAATTTTCACCATAATCAGTATATTCCACTTGGAGATACCACCTTTGCCCAAGGTTTTGATGGGAAGTCTCAAACAACTGGATATTTTAAAAAGGAAGCAGTTTGAAGTATTGGAGTTTTGGCAGGGTGAAAACTCTTTTTCAACCAGCTCTAGGTGGAAATGCATCTCTTATTCCTTCAATCCACTATTTTAATTCCTGTGTCACACCGAAGGTGACCACAGTATTTCACTAGCTTTTACTTATCTGTCCTCTTTTAGCAATGAAAGCTGTCCTCTTGGTCTGGAAATTAGACCTGATTCTGTCCTACTCCACCACATCTTCTGAAATGTTCTTCAACAGAAAGCTGCCGGTTTTAACAAATTAAAGCACAGCATTATTAAGGTACATTTCTCAAGCATCACCTTGAATCTGTACCAAATTGTCCAAGTGTAAAGACAAAGCCAACCAAGCTGCGTAGCATGGGTATCATGTATCTTAAATCTTACACTTGTCATACTGTGATGATAATGCCTCTAAGCTACCCAAAAATCAACAAAGGAATCATCAATTATAACAGTTAAAAGTACACCTACGCTTTACTACCTGAGAAGTGAGGTGACAGTTACTGGGAAATTAGGCTGATCCTTAAAATTCCTTATATTTCCATGATACATTGTGTAACTGTTTAATAGGCAGGAAAGTAATAAAGGTTAAGATGCTAATTTTGGTCCAGACATGCAGCAGTGGTGGTCTCAAAGGGGGAGTTTCGCTGCTCTCTTGTTCCCCAAGATAATTGCTCTATGTGAGGTTTTGCTCATAGAGCTATAATACTAGTACCTGTGTGTGGTTATATTTCTAGGTTTCCAGCGTACCTTGGTCTGCATTTACTGCTGGGGGCATGTTTCATGCTCTCAGTGACAGGTAGAAAGGACTAGGTGACACCCAATCTGTATTTTCAGCCCTTGATACACACCCCCCCCGAGCTAATGATGAAGCCGAAAGTCCCTGTGAAAGACCACTGCGAATTCCCTTAGTCTTCATGAACAGATGACAAGAAGCAGTAGTAATGGCCATATCTTATGGAGTATATTTGGGGAAATAAGAATTTCTTTTTGAAACACAAAATATCCATGAGTAAATGGGACCAGATCTTCCTTGGGAACTGACTGGTGCAGCTGACACGATACAGATGCCCCTTCCAGGAGTCTCAGCCGCTCTCAGAACCTTTCCCTATGCATCCTCCCTTCTCCTTCTCTGCCTGCCCCACACCCCCACCCGCCTTCTTTTGCTGAGTAAACCTCCCACGGTTATTATTGTGGTGATAGACCTCAGCTCCATCGCGGTAATTGCCTTGCCTCTCTGCTCTCCCCTGGCATCTGGAAAGCAGTGGTTAGGCTCACGGAGCAGAGCTCTCAGCTGCAGTGTGCTGACTGGCAACATGAGAGATGTGGGCTCTAAAATTCCACGAACATCGGGCTAATGTCTTAACGCTTTGGAGCATTTCTCTTGCTCGCACTCCATTTTTTTAAATTGCTGTTATTTGTAACGCATACTGTGAGTTTACCTAAGTTGATTCTAAAGTTCTGTAGATCTGTGTTCTGTACCTCGTGTGCTGGTGATTAAGATTCTTCCCCATACGTATGTAGTAGCTGGGAGGAAGAGCTTGGCACTGTGGGTTTTTTTTGTTTGGGTTTTTGTTTGTTTGTTTGTTTTAGAGGAGATTTATCCTATCACTTTGTTCTCCCTGGTACTCCTGCTGTTGCCACTTCTGTTGCCCAAGGAAATGCTTCTGACTCAAATCCCTCTGTTTCCAAAGTGAAGACGACTCTGAATGTAGGCTAAAAGTCACACTTTGGAGAAAACAAAAAGGGTTGGAAAGAAAAGGAAAGTTACAGGTCTCAAGAAGGGGGTCACTTGGTGAAATTTAATGGCTTTTTAAATGCAGAAGCTCATGTTGGAGATTCTTATGGATTCCCTGGTCTTACAACCATGACTCTGTAGAGGCTAAAGCCAAGAGAAGAACATGAGCTAAAACAAGGTGACAGGTGATAGATAACATTCTCCTGATGTTCAGGTAGTATTTTAATTAGCTAAAAATACATGCAAAAATAAATCTACCAGCGACTTCGCAAGAAACAAAACAGCACCTCCTTGTCACAAAGAAATGATCTTTTTTCACATAAGTTGTAGACGACTTATAAAACCCAACTGTTAAAGTAATTTGCCTAGATGTTGCAGTTCTAGCTTGTTTTACAGGAAAATAAGGTGCTTAAATGAGTATGAAAAAGTAATGTATGCTAATAAACTCTTGAAACCCACACTTTCTAACATTTAGCAATGCTGCAGCACCAGTTTAGTTTAAGCTGATCTTATTAATTTTACGTAAGTTAGTATGATTTGCAAAAGCATTATTTTAAGGTAGAAGCTTTTAATCTTTCTTTTCTTTCATACTAAATTAAACAATTTGAAAATTTCATAAAATCCACTCCCACAATTCAGCTTTATTAAAATGTGAACAAGTTACTTCCCTTTTAAATATTGATCTGACCCTTTGGCTCTCCTTGCAAATGTGATCCAACCATCACTGATGTCACTGGAAATACTTTGCTTACAGTGGATATTTGGTTGGGTTCCTTTGCATGAATTAAATATTTAGACAAGAGTGCACATGACTGTATTCTCTTGTAGCCTAGGGGAATGCAGTGACTTGGTTTGGGGGAGGCGATCTCCCAACTCTCAGGTGATTTTCCTGAGCCATACGGTCATGTTGGCACATATGCACTTTTTCCACATAAGGCTTAATTATTCCATACCATTTCAAATTATTTTCCCATGAAAGAGCTGAGACAGACCTGGCCCACAAATCCCAATAATTGAGTAATTGGAGTTTTCACTCAGAAGGTGGGAGAATGGGATTGAAATCACTTCATAAAAAGGGAAGGAATCTTGAGTAAATGCTCTAACAATGCCATTTGGAAAAATGAGCCTACCATACTTCGTAGGGACTTGCTAAATACTTTAAGTTCCCAAGTCTTCCCCAGGACTACATAGGAAGTCAAGGCTTTCAATTTTCCACAGGACATTCCAGTAGAAAACACATACACCACATCCCAGCAGGAGACACACAAAACTGTCGGAGCATTATGGCATCCTGACTTCTTCTCAATCTATTGACCATTTCATCTTTCTTCATGTATTTAAATATCTATCTCCTCTTCTGCATTTCCTACAAAAAATTAACCAATAAGTCTGCATGGTCTGAATTAATACATGAAAGGGCTGATTAGTGAATAGCTGGACTAAATATGCAAATTACAAAGTTTTCTTTGTGGCTTTATATGAGAAGATGTTTTTAAAACTTTATCAATGTCAATGTGTCAGCCTGCATTTCTCTGTGCAATCCCGAAACTGCTCTTTCATCTGTGTTGTAAACACATCAACAAGTATGTAGAATGTCTTGACTTTGAAATGCTGTCACCTACTTTCTGTATCGTTGTCAGTAGTCAGCTTGTTATAAAAGTGTTTCAGATCTAACTCAGTTTCCTTTGGTAGTGTGTCGACATACTGCATTTTTCAGCTGTGTTCCTTGCTGCCTCTTCCATTTTTATCAGAAATTCCATGTGACAGAAGTTTTTCTCTTTCTTTGCAACATGTTGATATCTCAGGTTCTCCACTGTCACCAAAGCAGTTGTGCTACTTTGAGGATAAGTTGAGTCTGTGTAAACCATCTTCAGTGTTTTGTGCCAAAGTGCAGTGGGATTTTGAACTCAAATGTTTTTGTGATGGTGAGAAGCCCCCAAGCTTCAGTCACTGCCTTTACTCCTTAGCTTGGAAGTTTCCCAGAACATGTTCAATCTAATACAATGCCTATTCTTGACGTGCTCTCCAATGAGGAGCCCACAGTTTGCTTGGAACAAACCCATCTGGTGATGGACAATTTCTTAAATGTGAGCGTACTCAGGCTTTCTATTCTGCTGCTTCTCATGTCATTTTCTGTTTTGTTTTGGGTTTTGTTTTCAGAAAATAACTTTAGAAACTGGTATAATTGCCTCAAGTGCCCCAGCTCAAAGCTAAACATCTGTACAAGTCACTGCATTGCAGAACGTAAGACACACGCTATTTTTAAGTCTTGAATTATTCTTGTTTCACGAGGATTTTCAGTCCAAAAATACAACACTGCTGAAGTTTACAGAGGTACAAATTTGGTTAAATCAGAAAAAATATTCTGTTCAAGTGCTCTCAAGACTGGTGCAATAGAATTGCACAGAACTGTACATGAAGGCCCGTGAACCCACAAACTACGATGAAGTACTCGGCATAACAGGTACTTTAATATTAGCAACTTGTATCATTCTTGTGCGTACAGTAACGTCAATATCTTGTTGCATCTACAACAGTACAGTTTCCTCACCCCTTTCAAAGGCCTACATCATGTTAGGTTCCTAAATCAATATGGTCCGAGTGCTGTAAAACACAAACATTATCCTGGTATCCGACAGGAAGTCAGGAGGGTTGGCTTATGTCCCTTCCATCTGCAAGGATATGTCATACTTCTGCACTTGCACTTCCTACTGATTATCACTTGCACTGCGATCATATCCTAAAGGCCTCCTCAAGACTAGGCCACGCTTTGTCAGCTGTGTACGAGAGGTGCAGGTTTGCACTTAATCTTGTTACGATGCAATCAGTAAATGCTGTTACATTATAAACAACAAACTATTAAATCTAAAATCGTAAGGCTCAAGGCAGTGTTCTTTATGATCATAAAAGTTAAAATAGCTAGGTATGGGAGAAAATACAAACTGCAGGGAACATATGCGTTCTACTTTAATGCACAGAGAATAAACTTTGTGTCTGAAGAAAGATCACTGCAGGAACTTTCTTCTCCCTCCATCAGTACAGATCGTATTCCTGAACTAACATATCGTGAAGAAATATTTTCTAGTTACGGTATGTTTCAAAACCAGGTTGACATGAACCAGAGATCAAACAAAATCTGTATACACGGATCTACTTTGAAAAAGCTAAGGATCTGTAGGGTGTTCAGATCATATAGTCTGCGGAAATTTAATTGGCATATTGTTGCTGTTTAACTTAAAATGCACAGCATAGCTACAGTATGGAAGATTATTAGAAATAATTGATTAAGCAGGCTGTCATCCTAGGAAAGACAGTTTAAAATTATCAGAATTGTGTCTAGAATACATACGTGTCTTAGCCCTGACTACATCAAGCCATTAATCATATTGGCTGGACCCCACTCACCTCGCATGTGGATCACACTGCTGCCCTAAACGCTGCTTATGTGGCTGAGTCACTTCATTCCACCTTAATCAAACTAAGTGTAGCAATTATGATGGGGTCGGGGAGGACAGAAAGGAAGGAAGGTGGGCTTTTCTAGGAGTCTTTGGATGAGCACCTCAAAGGGGACAGTAGCTAAAATAGTTGCTTCTTTTCTTTTGTTTCCTCTAAAGAAAATGGTGTGGAAACAAAGCTAAAGAATGAAGGCCCTTGAGGAAGACTCAGACATACAGATGCGAAGTGCCCACAGTGTCACACAAAGCATCAAGTTCTCCCTACCTCTCATCTGCTTCTCAAGCCATTGTCTGCCAAAATAAAAAACATTTCAACAGCCATAAACTCTCTTGGTGAATAGAAGTGCTATGTGTAAAACAAAATATATTTTAAAAACTCATATCAGACCCATATTTTCAAAACTCACAAATTTTCTTCTGTCCCTTGAATGTGGACAAATACCTCAGTCATATTAAGGATTTCTGTATAAGCAGCTTTTCCATGGTGAGAAACCCCCCTTTTCCTGAGAATTACATTTCTTGACTTAGTCTGTGGACCCTTTGTTTCCATAATGTATTTCTTGATGGTTTAAGGAGCATCAGCAAGTTAGCAGGCTTTTGGATACAATCCTAACTCAAAGTCAGCTGGTCTGCAAGTCTGCTGTAGTCTGAGGACTACCTGTAGAGCTGAGGATTTGGAAGATGAACATTTTGGACATATTCAGGGATTCAGAGTGATACCTGAAGACTACTAATATTTTAATTGCCAAAACTGTACACAAAATTAAATTCATAAACAGTGTTTATTACTTCAGAATATGGGCAGAAAAATACTTTATTTATCCAGAGACTTAGTTTGATAAAATGATAAATAGGCTCAGACTGTAACAAGGAAACATTATCACTTATGTTCCCTGTTCCTGCACAAAGCTCACCGCAGAACTGAGCCCAGCCATAGCATTAATTTTTATTAGAATTGTTTATATTATTTAAAAATGAGAACACTATTCCAAGAAGAATCTGTAAATTATATAATATGCTTATCTAATTAAAAGAAGAAATCCACAAATGTATTCCTTTTCAGGGGTTTCTGAATATTTTTTCTCAATGATAGAATTCTAGTTTCCAACCCAAAGCAAGAAATCATGCTGACAGGAAACCCCGTCAAAGTGAATGAACTATCAGAGGATCTGGAATCCAGATGTTAGCAGTAAATATCAATGATTCATAATAACTTAGACAAAAAAGCTAATAAAATAAGAGCATTTAGTTGAACCTTACACTTCTGTTGAGATCTGACTTCAACAAAATAGCTCCAGCTTAAAAAACATCAATTCCCTTCTCCCCTTTATAAAAGTGTATTGCTGGAACTGATGAGATGAAAATAGCCGGGTTATTTTCCAGAACATTGGTTGCAGCCAGAACTTTCAGGTTTATTTGTCATTTATTCAGAAGCAGATTCCATGGACACGGTATCAATGGGACATTCTTCATGTTTTATTTTTAAGGGAAACAGCAATGACTTGCACCCTAGGAGGTACACTCCAAAGCAGCAAGTGTCACCACAGCATTCATCTCATTTTCTTTCCTTCAGCTGAAGTCTCGATTGATCAATGATCCTATTATTTAAATATACAAAAATTGAAAAGTATCAGCTGTGTGAGCTGTAAAATCTATACTCAATAATATTCTATCTCCTTTGTCTATGTGCAAAATTGCTGAAGTCTCTAAATCATATGTGACATAAAATGATGCGTTTGTACATGATGAGATCTGTTCAGGGTGGAGTTGCGAATGTAGGATGTGCTTGTTTTGGTAATTTGAAGATGCTAATACTACACATAGCGAAAATGGTCCTTGGTGGTTAGTCTATGCTTGAGGGGCTCAGTGGGAGGAGTTCACCCCTTAAAAAGTACAGGCAAAAAACTGAAAAAGGAAACAAAGGTAGAAGAGAGGACAGAAACGAACGCTTTTCCCACCTCACCGTGAAATTAAAAAAAAAAAAAAAAGTGTTAAAGCTATGTGACTTTAGCCACATAAAAACCGAAGTTCAAGAGCTAAACTTCTGGGGAAGCAGCTGTTAGGGGCACGGCAGGCACACGCTGCTTGCCGCGGCCCTGGGGAGCAGTGCCTCGTATCGGGTCTGGGAGACCCCCTCCGGCAGACATGCAGAGCAGTATTGCCAGGTCCCAGCCGGAGCTGCGTTTAGCTCTCTTAAGACCCAATCTTGCAAACATTTATGCACATGAGTAACTTCAGCTGCCACGAATCAAGTTATTCACCTGTTCTAAGTTTTTGCAAGGGTGGTGCAGCATCAGGCCCACATTTGTAAATGCCAGCTAACAGGATAAAATGGAAGAAAACTCCCCTTTTCCTCATCTAAGCAACTTAGTTTCTGCTGTATTTTTATTTCCCAATTTTGACTGGAAAAGGTTACATTAGGGTTTGGGGTTTTTTTTTAATTCTTGAATCTTACAACTTCTTTAATGAATGAATAATTGCAAGCATCTCAAGCATGTGGTAAATACCATACAGTTCAGGGGTTGCCTGCGACTGTAAAACCTTCTAATACTTCACAGTGATTTCTCTTACAACGGAGGGCACTTTTCAGAGACCCATGGTTTTGTCACCTCTCTGAAACTGTGGGTAACGCCAAACAAAAGAAACTGAGACAAGACACCGACAGCTGTCAGCCCGCTTGTGTCTTGAGACTTCTCTGCATTTAATTTGTTTGTAGCTGATTTGTTCAATTTGTTCAATTTGTAAGTTCTGGAGAAAACCGAAT
>NW_010249788.1:0-1042 GCF_000690775.1 Eurypyga helias
GATCCTGGCCGGCGGGCAGGCAGGGAGCACAGCCGGGGCCGAGCAGACATGGTGTGTGGAGCGTGCCAGATTTGTCCGTTCGGATTTATCCACCCGGGCGTTCTCCGAGGCGCTGGATGACCCGCCTGGATCGGATGTCAGGCCTGGAATAGCCCTGCTGGAGCAGGGAGCCTGTCTACAGGTTTAGTAGGGTATTTATAACCCCCGGTTTTGGGGCTGTTGTCAGCAGAGCACATCTCTAAGCTCACTGTGTCCCTTCTCCCGGCGTGCAGCGGGACAGTGCTCGGCATGGTCCCAGTGCAGGCACTGGGGACGTTTCCTCCCAGAGCTCAGGTTCCCCAGCTGAGACCGTCCGTGCCAGCCCAACGGGCTGCAGGAGAGACCAAATTCCTTTCCTTTCCTGCTGCACTTTCCACAGGAGTCGGTTGGCACTGCCTCCCCCCCGCACTGCCCTTCCCTCTCCATCCCCTTCCCACTGGGGACTGGTGCTGGGGCACAGGGCTGGGTTCGCACAGGGAGGCTGGGGCAGCTCAGTGTGTAAGGCAGGGAAATTCCCCCATGTCGGTGTCAGCAGAAGCGGCAGGCACCAGATTAAATTAACTCCCAGGGCTTTCCAGGTATTTTTTTCCCCAGTGAGAACTCCTGAGGAGCAACGTCAGTAATAACTCAGCATCCCCGGCACTGGCCTGGACAGGAGGGAGATGAGTGTCCCTATTTCTGCAGGCTCCTGGCCACCAGCGCGCTCAGCCTCTGCTCACAGACGTTTGCAAGGAGCCCCAAGGAGCCCCGCGCAGCAGCAGCCTGCATGGAGCGGGAAACACCGGGAGGCCATCCGGCAGGGAGGCGACAGCCATGGCCAAGTGAAAGCAGTGAGGACGCTTATCTCCCTGGCTGCTGTCAGGTGGGCTGAGATTCTCCATACGCCTCGGGGCCGGGCAGCGGGATGAGGGCAGGGAGATAGGGACAGGGTGCTGACTTTCCCGACAGGGTGAGAATGCGGCTGCGCAGCCGGCTATGGGGAATGGGACGGGAGCTGCGGGGG